>NW_008611890.1:266-48033 GCF_000691845.1 Merops nubicus | reverse complement strand
CCATCTTGTGCTGCGCCTGAGGGGTGGCTGTTAAGTTATTGTGCATCTTGCTTGACAACAGGAACACCACAACCGTACTTGTGTTTGCACTGTAGTTCTTCAATGTCTTAATATTAAATTAAATGGCAGGTTGATGCAAGCTTAAGTAACTGCTGAACTGTCTGTTGAAATGCTAATAAAGATTTCTGTTGCACATCACACCCTGTGGTCTGTCTCAGTTCAAGCTCCTGGAGCTGGTGTATTTAAGTGACACACTCCAGCTTTGTTCCTTTGCAGTTTAAGCCTCTTTGCCTGTGTAATAAGGATCTTGTGGATGAAGCAGATCTGGATTAAAGTCCTAATTTAAGCATTAATACCATGTTATTTCTTCTTCCCACAGTGTAATACTATTTTCTGGGAGGGATATGTCCTCTTAAAGACCCCAAAAAGCCACAAACTGAATTAGGGGGCTGGTAGGGGGTGTGACTGTCAGTGTGTTGGGTTGTGGTTTGCTGCAGCTTGTATGTTTAAATTGTCCCAAGACAACTTAAAATGCCCTGAGAGGTGAGTGTGGACCAGGTATGTGCCTGATGCTGCTGTGTGGAGACTTGGGTGTGTGGGTGAGAGCTTTTAGGTAGAAAAAACACTGTCCCAGGGACAGTGTTCAAAGTAAATTTGTATGGAAATGGGTGTGGGATGTTGTCTCTGGGTGAGCTCTGTGGAACACATGATCTGGGAACTGAGTGCCAGATCTACTGCTGGTGCAATGACTACCTTGATAATTCTGGTAAAGTGAAAGCTCACCTAAATAAAAGTTAGGCTGGTTTGTTTTTTATATACAATCATTTAATACCAAAAGCTAGGGAGTTCCCACTAAAGTCTGGATTTTCTTCTGGGGGGTTGGTTTTATTTTAAATGGGCTGTGTTAATGAAACTCAAGTCAACAGGTGGGGTTAGAATGGTTTAGGGAACTGTAGTCATGGGTCTTCAAAGGTGGGTGTGATCCTCCTTGTGCCCTTCCACAGACAATTAAACATGTTGCAAGGATGGTGACTGTCAATATCTTTATTGAATTTTGACAGCTCACAGCTTGAAATGAGAGTCCTGGCATCCCTGTGCTGTGTGCACAGTGGGTCTGTGCTGGTGCACTTTGCTTTTTACTGATAACCACTTATCATGCACCATCTTTGACTTTTTTTTGTCCTTGTAGTGTTGCTGTAAGTTGCTCTCGATTGTCAGGTTTCAGTGTGACACTGGTGGGTGTGGTAAGCCATGTGCTCATGAGCCCTGCATTCTTGGCATGGGTGCAGTGTGGCCAAGAAGTTGCACTACTGTGTTCTGGAAAACACTGGTGGAAAACTGCACCTTGCAGCTGAGTTCAGCGTGGTTCTGATGGCTATAACCACGAGAGGGTTGTTTGGGTTTTCTTTTTTCAGGAGCAGGACTTGCTTCCTGTCTACTGTATGTAGCTGTATTAGTGGTAATCTAAAGTTCTGTGAATAATTGCTGTTTCCACCATAAGAGATACTGCCCTTGGATTACTTGAGTTTTCCTGCAATTCCTTTTGCTCTTCCTGGATTTTACGCCTTTTTGTAGTATAGCCACTCATGCAGGTCCTGCTTTTTCTAGCTTAGACATTTTGTCAGGTTGTCCATAGAGATTGTGGAGACTCCATCCTTGGAGATTCTCAAAAGCTGGCTGGATGCAGTTCTGGGCAGTGAGATAACCTCCAGAGGTACAAACGTTCCATCCCCATCCAGTCTCTGGTTGTTGTGTCTAACAGCCTGGCTCTCTAGAAACTCCTTGAGCCATGTACAGTCCAGAGGAGGTGCAGCACTGAGTAAATCCACGTTACTTACCTCTTCTGCTGCTCTCTGCTCTGTGGCAAAAGCAGCTGCTTTATCTTCTCTGACTCACCATCTTTGGGGCTTGGTCTGCTCTGTAAGAATGGGGACCCTCAGGGCTTGATGTGTCTGGGTCTGCCCCAGGTTCATTCAACCTGTCCCAAACCTGTGCAGACCCGGTGTCTGGTGGAGCCTGCGCTGCCCTGGTGCTGCACCTGAGGTGATGAGCAGTGGGGGGAGGCAGGGATGGCAGGCAGTAGCTGGAAGAAATAACTGCAAGGGATTTCTTCGTTAACACAGAAAAACACAATTTATCTTAAATTATGTGAATTAGGGACATCAAGGAAATTGCAAGGAAAGGTAAATATGATTTTGCATAACATGCGTTGTTTGCACTGAAGTTACAAATAAGATGAGGTGTCAAGCAGTGTGAATGCTGTGGGTGAGACACAACAGTTTTTCATACAGTGTGGTGGTACCTCAGTTAAATCTGCATAGAGCCAACTATTCATAACTGGAATAAGAGTTCAAGAGGCCTTAGCCAGAATCTATATGCAGTTTAAATAGAATAATCCTAGTGCTCCCAGATTGATGAGCTTTTGATAATGTCTTTTAATTCTGCTGCAAAGCTGCCCTTTGTGGTTGGCCTTTTTGTTGCTGTTGTTGTTTATAGCTTCAGTTAATTTCTAGCCTGTTCTCTCCTTTAAAAAACAAGATTCCAAGATTTCAGGGTTTTTGTCTTCAGTTTCAAGAACACAAATGGGAGAACCCTGTAATACTGGGTTTGAGATAACGTTTAGTGTTCTGCTCTGTTAGGAGCTGCCCCAAAACATAATCCTATAGGGAAAGTGAGGGTTAAAGCAGATAAACATTGGGCAAACCTCTGTGTTTTGGCACTTTTGTCTGCAGTTCAGAGGCATTGTGTAGCAGCTGAGCTCAGACCCTCGGCTGCACAGGTTTTTATTCATGAGCGCTGCTGTATCAGCAAAACCAGCCCTATTTGGAACTTGAGAGACAAGTTTCTGGTAACTATTTTGATACAAAGAGTAAGTGAATAGCTACAATTCTCACGAGTAGGTGCTTGCAACTGTTTGTGAATAATTTCCGCTGGAGGTGGTTTTCAGAAGCAGCAGCAATTCGGGTTTACTCAGTGCCCACTGGATGTCAGTGTTTCTCCACAGTCTCGTTTTGTAGTTACCGCTGGAGTTCGTGTTTTGCTGCTGTTTGATTGTCAGCCGAGAATTCCTTCAGGCCGTGGTCCTGCAGAAAGGGATACATCAAGTTGAAAGATACTTCCATTTAAGGAGTAAGAGAAGTGGATGGTTCCCTCAAAGGCCTGCGAAGTATATAGATAGGAGCCTTTAAATATCACGATGTGAGACTAGCAGTTACAGAAATACTGTCGTGTAAATTAATTGAGTCCCTGGGGCTACAAGACAAATTCTGACAAGGGGTTATATTTAAGAATATTTGTGTTTTAGATTGGGCACTGGTTGCCATCTCTACAAATGTGGGATTCCATCCGTGTAACTACAACAAATGAAGCTGCTGAAATTCACCCCCTTTACATAACAGTTGCACGAAACAGAAGTCTGACTTTACAAAAAGATTTAGTATTTTTCCATGTGTGACAATACACCTTTAAAAGAAACAGCTTTTTCTTAACCATGTGGCTTTCATGAGGTTTGAATGAAGTGCTGCCTTACCTGTTGTTTTGGGGAGAATTTTAATGGTCCACCTTTGTGTGCTGTTATTACAGGCTTCCTTCCTCCTCTGAAGATGATTTTGAGCTGCTGCTCCTTAGAGTGGCTACAGATCAATGCTGTAATTAAATTACAGACACATGTAAGTGGCTTTAATCTTCTATTTACTGCATACAGAAAACATGATATTAACCATAAGGCTTTTATGTTTTTCAGCATTTGGTAAAATTGGGTACTTGGGTGTACAGAGAACATGTATTTTAGGAAACGTGTTTGTTTCCATCTTTTCTGAATGCCATTTTCCTCCTGCTTCCTTTTGCCTTCTGTTTAATCAGGTTCTAGTGATTGCTTTTCTTGCCATGAGTTACTGTGCTTCTTCATATATAATCTGTAATTATATAAAAAATATTAATATATTTGATAATATAATGAAATCAAAATTAGACTTAAAATTTCACTTAGTTGAGAGCTTGACTTCTCTTTTCCCAGATCTAAGGTTTCCACAGAATGTGTCTGTCCTGTCAGGAAAAACTTGGTGCTGAACACATTTTGATCAGTAAAGTAAGGCTGAGCAATTGCCAGATTCCTTCTTGTTCCTCCAGATAACAGCCTCAAAAGGCAAGGGGATCACATGTTGCTGTTGAAAATTCAGGCTGACAGAAAGGTGACATTAAATTGCTGCTTTTATTCTCCCTGCATGCTGCTTTGGGTGGCTTCCTCCTGAGTCTCAACCTTTCTCGGGGTGTTAAGTTTTGGTGTCAAGATGCTTATTAAGCCTCACAACCAGCTCAGCTGGCTAGTGCACAGCAGTGACAGAATCCTGCTACTGACCTCAGAACGTTGTCACTGGCAAGTGCATGTTTGGGTGGATCTCAGGGGGTTTTTTGCCTTGCTTCTCCCTTCTCTGGAATGGGAGTGTGAGTGTTTACCCTGGTGCGCTGCGCGAAAGCGCGTGCGCCTGTGTGTGCTCCCCCAGCAGCTCCATGGGCCTGTTTTGCTGTGGTGACCTCTCAGCTGGCAACGATTCCTTTCCCAGCAAGCTGCACATTCTCCTTCCTCTCTGTGAGCTATTAAAACCAGATGTGCAGAAAGAGCTCTGTTATGATGCACTTTTGTGGGCTGGTTTCATTCCTTGGCTAGCACGGTGCGCTGGCTCCCACGAAAGCTGGGGGGAAAGCCCAAGAGGATTTAAACCAGTAAATCTGAGCTGAACTCCTGGGTCTGAATCTGGCTGTTGATATCACAGTAAATTCACTGTAACACAACTAAAGCAAACTGAACTAAATCAGTGCAAGGCTGGAATGAAGGATAGGAGAGATGAAATCTGCTCTTGCATTTGTCTGCGTATGTTTGTTCTTCATAGACTGCTCTGTGGCTCCTGCATTGAGCCTGGAAAGAATAAGTAGCTTTGTGTTGTTCCTGGATCAGCTTAGTTTTGAAATGCAGGAATCTGAGAAATAAGCTTGTGATCTCATACAAAACCATGAAAGAGGAAAAGGCACCCTGCCATTTAATGGGTGTATTTATAGGAAGGTCATCTCACAGCCTGCATCTGACTCAAAGTAGAAGCCATCTGGGAATGTTTCTATGGGTGACAACCACATTCCAGGAAGGCTCACATCATCCTGCAGCCCTGTCAGATGGGGATTGCTTTAGGCTCCCTTTTGGCTCCTGGTAGGTTTGGAAGAAGTTGTTCGGTATGCCAGAGTTCAGTGTGTCATGGTGTGACAGCCTTTCTCAATATTTCTGGACCCATGGTTAACTAAACTTTGGAGATTTCTTGTCGAATGTGCCTCTGCTACCCAGCTGTTGATTAGAAGAGCTCTTCACCATTTTGTTAGTAAGATTGAGTAGATGAGCTTTAGGCCATGTGAATGGCTCTGCGAGCCATCAGTCCTCCACAGAGTAAAGAATCACTCTGCAACACTGTGCTGGGGATGGCTGTTGAGGCTGTAGGTGCTGAACATAGTCCTGCACTGATGCTGCAGGAGGTAATGATCAGGTGGCCTCCTCAGGCTTCAGTTCTCTCAGCTGGGAGAGAAAAAAACAAAGCTCTTGTTAAAAAACAGCCTTGTGGGCTGTTGTCACTCACAGAACAGGACCCCTGGGAAAGAGAGGACAAGTGAAGCAGTTTTACTGTGTGTGCATGGTCTCAAGGACAGTCAGCTGTAGGGATGGCCAGTCTGTGCTCTCAAAAGTAGCCTCTCCTTTGGAGAACCAACCCATTAAGAAATGGGTGTTAAATTAACTCGTGGTGTGCTTTGAAACTGGGGCTGCTTTGCAGTCTCCTGTGCTTGTGATGAGCAGCTGACACTGTACTTTGTGGGCCAACGTTCTGGCTGGTTTGTTTCAAACAGTTTGCACTGCTGGTAGGTGTGGTGTGTGAAGTTGTGCCCAGAGAGCTGGCTTCCCACAGAAGCAGTTGAGTACAGATGTTTTGACGTATACTTGCTTGTCCTGGGGCTAACTGAGAGAGCCTTGTGACAAACGTCACAACTAAACCACAGGCTGTAGCACTGCCAGGGTCAAATGAGCCACCTCCCTTGAGATCCGAGCGGACTGGGGTTGAAGCTGTGAGATGTTGTCTCTGTATGTGCAGGCAGGGGTTAAGCATTATGAATTTGCAATAGCCAGGCAGCTTTCCCATATAAGAGCACTGCACTCATTGGCTCTCTGTTTTACTGAGAAATCTATCTAGTCATTTCCTGTGTGAGTCCTCCTTCACTTTGCAAAAAGCTTTACAGTTGAGTAAATAAAGATCTGTGGCTGATCCTTCTCACAGGCAATTTGGATTCTCTCATGGACCACCACCAACTAGGAGTTCGACGCTGTGTCATTAATAGACTGCTAATATGAGCATGGTCTGCCCTGCAGAAGAAGAGGACTCTCACCCATGGATGTAAATAATTTGGGGTCTGCTTTCATGCTTATTAATGCTTGTTGGTATTTTATTTGGTTCCTACTGAGAGATTATTTACCCTCTGAAGGATCCGTTGGGACTCCTTGTCAGATCCGTGCTTGGGTGGAGCTTGCAGCAACTTGGGGTAAGTGCTGTGCTCTTCCTCTTTTGACAGCAGGGCTTTTTTTGTGCTGTGCTACTCAAAATGGCTTGGTAAAGTCACAGCAGCAACTCAGCTCCTGAGTAGAGAAGTGAAAGTTGAGTTGGCAAAGAGAGTGCTCTCTCTGTGTCCTAGGGACGCACAGGCTGGATGTGTATGATATAGGGTCCTTTTTTATAGGAGCATTTTGCTCTTGCTTTTAAACCAGACAGTCTGTCTGTGCAAGACTGACAATAAATAACTCTCGAGCGCTGTGGAGAGATGGAAACTGCAGCTGAGAAATGATTTGGGGGAAAGGAAGACAGAAAAGCACGAGCAAACTATTATGGAAGTACAAATATCCCTTTAAAGGATCAGCAAATGTACCCGTAAGTGTTCTGGGGGAAGAAATAAGCCTGAAAGGGGATTACAGGGTGTGTGCCTGTGTGTGCAGAGGAATGTTTGTCATTAGGGTGCAGACTAAACCGAATGGCTGAATTATCATAACGGTTCGTCTCGAAATCAGCTCCTGGATTTCTTGCTGGGAGATGCATAAAGATGTCTTGTGGCTATTTTTCTGCCTAGAACTGTTTCTCTACATCCTAATTTAAGCCAGAATGCTTATGCTGTGTCAATTTACCTCTTTGCTGGTACAGGCTATGGAGTCTGGCTGTAGTCCCAGCAGGGGAGATTTCTCTTCAGAGAAAACCTGTTAACCATTGGAAGGGAGTACATGTGAATCAAACGAAGTTACTAAAAAAAGCTCTGCTTCAGGTTAGTGCTCATGGGTGTTTCTTTGCTGCCTCACAAAGTGTGTGTGAATCTGCAGTCCTATGCTGACCACAGATAGCTTGCATTGGGTGTAGATCTGAGATGTACCCAGACATATGAAGAGGTGTCTCAAAAGAGTGAAAAAAGAGTACAGGAGGTATTGGAGACGTGGGCTGACTGGATGCTCTGGTGAATGCTGATGCAGATCTGGGTCCAACTGTGCCCTGGGGAGAGCTGTGTTCTGCTCAGGCTCTGAGGGCTGTGAGTGTCCACATGGCAGCTGGGGTGTGTGCTTGCCTGTGCTGTGGAGCTGGAAGTTCCCAGCCTGTGCTCACATGGATAGTCAACAGCTCCAAATGTTGGGGCAATCCCACTCACTTTGCCCCAGAATGAAAGGAGAGAAAGCATGAGGAGAAAGTCATTTGTGCATATGTTTTCCATGTAGAAATAGCCTAATACTTACCAACAGAGAACATGAACAAACTTATCACTCCATTCCAGAGGCAGCCCACTGTTAATCTTATCTTTTGGGCTACTTGGTGACTAGCCTGTCCTGGCTGCACTGAGACAAGAACAACGACTGTAGTCTCCTAAAGATCCACTTTCTTTGCCTTTTATGTAAGGAACCTGTGCTCCTGCCAACAGGTGAGGTCATCTCACAAAGGGGGTTCAGATGTTCTGCAGACAAGTTGCCTGTATTTTGTGAACAGCTTTTGAACCTCTTCTCCAGTGGTACCCCATTTAAGAGCTTGATCCTTTATTCAGCTGGTCCTGCTGTGCAGAGTTTTACTGAATGTCTTTCTCAAAGGATCCACAGTCAACTGTAGGATCACTAGAGCTGGAAGCATGCTTTCCTCTGTGCTGCACCCAACACGTTAAGGGTTTGTGAACAAACTTTGCTAATTCTTCCTCTCCTTTGCAGGTTTAGTCTCCCAGCAGGGAACATCTTTGGTGATCTGCAAGATCATCTCTACTAGAAATGGATAACTTCACTAATGGGCAGCCAGGCCCCTGTCAGAGGAACAGGCTGATGGGATTGCTAGAAACAGATGACAGTATCCAGGAAGATAAACCTGCACCTAGTAAAAAGGAAGAAAGATCAGGACATGGAAAGAAAGGAGACCTACGGCCCTTGGAGACACCTTATCAGAAGGAGAGCAGTGATTTTCCTCCTAAAATCAAGATCAATCTGAACTATCGGCCAGGTCTCGTCAGCAAGTGAGTAGCTGTTGGGTGTTTGACCAGGGTGTGATCCATACTGATCCATACTGATCCATACGCATCCCTGCTGCTGGGCACCCATGGACTTAACCAAGTCCAAACCAAAAGTGTCCCTGTAGGAATATTACAGCCATCTGGTGGGAGGTCATTAACAGCAGAAAGAGGATGTATTAGCCCTTAACTTCTGCACTTTGAAGGTATGTGTATGATGTGTTTGTGGTGTGTTTTGGGTATATCTGAGCTAAGACTAAATAAGCCAAGTTGAGTGTAAGAGCAGCTTAGCATGGAGCCCTGTACAACTGATCTGTTGTTGCCAGGCAGGGAGGTAAACCAGCCCTCAGGGTGCTTCACACCATGTGATGGGACTGACTGGTCCTGCAGCTATCTTGGCCTTCTCTGTCTTTGTGCTTTGGATATGTTCCAGGGGTGAACATCACACTGGATCTGGGATGAGCTCCAGCTGATGGAAAGAGCAGCCACTTAAGAATTCTGGGAAATAACTGTCTCTGTTTTTTCCCCTTGACTCAAAAATAAAATACGTTTTTTTTTATGACAAACTTCTGCCTTCCTCCTTTCTTACACTGTCCCACCAGAACTTATTGCACCCTCTTGTCTTCCACTCTCCAGAACCTCTTAACACTCTGCCTTTCTTCCCTAGCCAAAAGGACCCCAATCGCTTTGACAGAGACAGGCTCTTCAGCGCCGTCTCCAGGGGCAGCCCCGAGGCACTCAACGGTTTACTCGAGTACTTAAGGAGGACCTCCAAATTCCTCACCAATTCTGAATACACAGGTAGATTCCTGCTCAGTACTCCACAAACAGGGTGAGCAGAGGCAGCACTTGTTAATGCAGGAGGGAAGCAGGGGAACCTGCTCACCGTTCTTTGCTTTCTCCAGCCCTCTGTCTATTCTTTTCCTAATGTCCACCTCAGCATGGAGAATGTCATTCATTGTATATCCTAAGACTTTTGCCTCTACTGCAAACTAAAAATGCTGAGAAAGTCCTTCAGAATAATTATTGTATTTGGTCCTACATTGACAGTTAAGTTCTAAATCAAGTAATACTGATGGGTTGCAAAGTACACGCACAACCCATTCCATACTCTTTTTGTTCTAGATGCAAAGACTGGGAAGACCTGCTTGATGAAAGCCTTGCTGAACTTAAAAAATGGAAAGAATGATACAATTCCAGTTCTGCTGGAAATAGACCAAAAGACACAGAATCCCAGGCCACTTGTCAATGTGGCATGCTCTGACTGTTACTACAGAGGTAAGGTTTCTGTTCTGACACTGTCAGAGCAGCTTCCTCATTAGGCAGGTGGGATGTGCAGATACAAGGAAAAAGAGGGGAACTGGAGTTTTTATGCCACTGCAGTTCAGAGTTGTGGTGCAGTTACAGTAAGAACTATTGCTGATTCTGGGAATGCATCTTCCTCAGCCCTGCAGTATGCACTTCTGCTACTTTGCTCTTGGTGTATAAAATGGAGATGAAGCATGTTAATAACTGAAGAATGTGAGAGGATTTGCTTGAGAAAGCTTAAAAAGCATGTCTAAAAGTGAGAAAGGAATAGCAGATTGCTACTAAAGAATAAGTTCTGCTCTTTGGATTATTTTTTCAATAGCAGACATGCAAGGTAGCCACGGACACATACACTTGACTTTACTCTCAGAGCTGGCTGGGATCTGGGTGCCAGGCAGGGGCAATTGCCTGGTCTTGTGCTGAATTTCTGATAGTCTCAAGGCTTGTCTTCTGACTCAGTATTTGCAACGTGCTTCCCCAATGAACGTTGCTGAAAGTCATCCCTTGCCACCCACCCCTGCCCAGCTCTGGGATGCAGAACAGAGTGATTGTTGAGCCTGTGCTTTGCTGAAAGCCCTTTGCCAGTTCCCCCTGGCAGTGACACTGAGTGATGGTTGTGCCTGTTCCCTTAGGCCAGACAGCACTCCACATTGCCATAGAGAAAAGGAGCCTAGATTTAGTGAAACTTCTGGTAGAGAATGGAGCTGATGTCCACGCCAGAGCCCATGGTGAATTCTTCAGGAAAAAGAAAGAAGGAGTTTACTTTTATTTTGGTGAGTCAGTGTGGAACATGTTCCTTTGGGTTTTTTTTATTGCCTTACTGTATGCAATGCCTCTGAGTCTCAGCTGGGTTTGTTCCTTTCTGCCTGGGTTGCCATCTCCACTGTTCTGTAATCAAGACCTTCACTTATTGGAATGGCAGGATCCTTCCACAGACTGAGATGTCCAGTGAACGTTTGCCATCATCCTTGGCTTTAAGTATTTAATCCTATCTGAAGGGCTTCAGAGAGACAAATACTTGGTTAGCTTAGTCAAATTAGGGGTCTGTGAAAGTGTTTCAGCTTCTCCCAGAAATAAGGAGTAATTATGGCAAACCCCTTTCTGAATCTAGAGTCATTGAGAAAGAACCTGTTCCCATGTTAAAACTGTAGGCTAAATATGTCTTCCTGTAATGATTTTTTCCCCCAATAATTCTTTTTCTCCCCTTTCTACTTTGCCCCAAATACTGTCCTTATTTCTTCAGGTGAACTTCCCCTCTCCTTGGCTGCTTGTACCAACCAACTTGATGTGGTGGAATATCTTCTAAACAATCCCCACCAGAAAGCCAGGCTCCAGGAGCAGGATACACAGGGCAACACAGTCCTCCATGCCCTGGTGATGATTGCAGATGACACTGAGGAGAACACCAAGTTTGTGAGCACTACATATGTTGAGATCTTGAAGGCAGGTGTGAAGGTTGACCCAACCTGGAAACTGGAGGAGATAGTGAATTATGATGGATTAAATCCTCTGCAGCTTGCTGCCAAGACAGGCAAAGTGGAGGTAAAGACAACTAGAGGGAATCCTCAGGGTTGCTGGGAAACAAGCAAGGCTGTGGTGTACTTCCTCAGCATAGCAGTGGGGTTTGATGTAGGAGCATCTTGCACCCAGCATGTAGTAATGCTGCTGTAGTAAACCAGCATGTAGATGCAGGAGATGATAAAGGAGACCTCCAGGCCACTCCATTTATTGTCCTGCAAAGTGTCAGCTGGCTGCTGCTGCTCCCTGTCCCAGCCAGGACAGCTGGTCTGGACCAAAGCTGGTCCTACCCCCAGAAGAGCTGGCACAAGCTGTAGGTAGATTGCCTGCTTTCAGCAAGATGGTCTGGCCTCTGGCTAGATCTAAATGTATGATGCAGGAGGCCAGGTGTCCTGCATTCAAAGGCAACTTGGCTATGCCTGTGCCATTCTACACCTCTGTTACATCTTTCTGCTATCCATCCTGTTTCTCTTCAGATCTTCAGGCACATCATCCAGAGAGAGATCAGAGACCCAGTGTACAGGCACCTGTCCCGCAAGTTCACTGAATGGACCTATGGACCCATCCACGTGTCTCTCTATGACTTGTCCTCTATAGACAGCTTTGAGGAGAACTCTGTGCTGGAGATCCTGGCATACAGCAGTGACACACCAGTGAGTGCTTTTATGGAAAGTCAGACAACAGCATTTTTTCTGCCTTTGTATAGTGTTGCTGTATACTTGCACAAATCACTTCAAATTAATGTGGTGTTTCACGTGATCATTATTCTGGAAAGGAAATACAAGTATGTGCATATTTATTTATAGTCTGCTTGGTATGCCTCTGATAATCTATAATATGAGAGAAATTTTTGGTTCTTTGCCTAAGTCTGGGTGTGTCCCAATGCCCTGATGGAGCAAAACACATGCAACTCCTCATAGGATGGTTGATTTCCTCCACACTGAAAGGCTTGATTGAATAAATATTTAGTGCTGCCCTAGCTGGAGCCACTGAACTCCAACCCTGAAGAAGACAGTCCTTTGAGTTTGCATTTCTGTTGATGCACAGGTACATTTTTGTTGTTTGTTTTTCCATAGAATCGGTACAAGATGGTGGTTTTGGAGCCACTGAACAAACTGCTTCAGCAGAAGTGGGAAACGTTTGCTTCCAAGAGATTCTACTTCAGTTTTGTCTCATATTTGTCATTCATGATCATCTTTACAGCCATTGCATACTATCAACCCTTACGGGTAAAGGTAGGTTTAATCTTGTTTTACCTGAAAGGAAATGGATGGAGCTGAGTTTAAAAGGTGCAGGGTGATGATCATCATTACCTCTGCCTGTCTTCAGTGTTTCGTTGGGTGGTTTTTGTGTTGTTTTTGTCTTGCAGCCTTCATTTCCAGTGGAGTTCACAGCTGGAGGCTTCCTGTGGGTCTCTGGACTGATCATTATCTTACTAGGAGGCATTTATCTGATCTTTGCTCAGGTATGGGCATCTCTTCTCTAGCTGCATTGTAAGAAACAAAACCAGGAAACTATCACTGACACGGAGGCAGGAGATTCAGTTCTCCTTATATCAGGATGTGCCCGAGTGGATGGCAGGAGGGAATCCTGCTCTGAGACACTCAGTGTCAGTGTGGTCTAGCAGTGACAGGGCTGGCACAAGCCAGGTTGCTGGGTAAGAGGAATAAAAAAGCAACAGCAAATAATTCTGAGAGACTTCTGTGATTTATGGTGCTAAAATGCATCATTGGCATTTAATGCAGTCAATTAACGAAGCCATTGGGCTGAGCCATGATTCAGCCCTTGTTTATCCTTTCCTTTTATAACTTAAGGCCTTTTTTTCATCTTGAAAGGATGACTAGCTGAAATTTGGGATCTTGAAAATGAAAGCATGAAGGGAAGTTTACGGAGCAAACCTTTCCCTGAGCAATAGGCTGTGCTGGGCAGGAATCCCTCTCTAGCATGCCCTGTGTTTCTGATGAATGGCTACCATTGATTTTTCTCTCTCAGAGTCTGTACCTGAGGAGGAGACGCCAGTCGCTGAAGACTATGTGTTCTGACAGCTGCATTGAGATCTTGATGTATGTCTCTTGAGGTTTTTGGCACAGTGAAAGCATGGGTGAAATTGGTTCTCTGCTGTGTGCAGCTAAGTTGCCCTAACATTACTAGAGAGATGGTGAGCAGGAAAGATTGATTCTCTGCCACTGTCTCCTCTTTCCATCCCTCCCCTGCTTGCTTCTCCTACCTGCTGCATCTTGTCACGACCCTTTGTTGTAACAGGCTTCACTGGGTAGGGTCTGTCCTTGGATTTGTAGCAGAACACAGTGAAGGTCAGACCCTCAATTATTTCCCAGTTAAGAGCATACATTTGTTAGAGCTCAAGCCCTTAATCATACTGTCACTGGTTGAAAGGAAGCCAGCCCCTCAGTTTTCTGAGGAGCTGTGTATAGGTGCATGGACGTGTGCATGTCTTCATAAGTGTTAGAAGTTTTTTCCATTTAGTACCAGTTGTGGGCTACATCAAGCACTTCAGAGTTTCCATACTGTGAGATTAATCAGCTCATAACAAAACTGCAACAGTTTGTGGGTTTGGTTATAACAGGATTTGCTTATATAAACTGTGTCTGATTAACTGCCACTTCATATGCTCCATGTAGCCTCATAAAATGTGCCTGCTTTTCCTTGCAAAACAGATCTGCAAACGGGCCTTTTTGTTGAGGTCACCCTGTCACTCGTTCTGTTTCTCTCCAGCTTCATCCAGGCTTTCTCATTGCTGCTGTCAGCAGTCCTGTATGGTGCAAGTTCAGAAAACTACGTGGCAGTGATGGTGTTCTCCCTGCTCTTGGGGTGGGTGAACATGCTGTATTACACCCGGGGCTTTCAGCGCACTGGCATCTACAGTGTCATGATACAGAAGGTCAGTACTTGGGAGAAGCTTCATATGAAACCTTCTGGGTGTGAGGAACTAATAGCAGTCCTGCAATTACTTCTCTCAGAACCATGCAAAACAAATGGAATTGATGTACTGACTATAGGAGTAAAGATATTGCAGGAGATGAGATCAGTCTTCAACAAGTACAACTGCAGCAAACCACGAGTTTGCTGTATTTGAACAGATCAAGTTACAGCAGCTGACACTTTGTTTGTCATAAAACAACTCAAAACTGGCAGTCAAAACCAGTGTGAGTTCCCTGGAACTATTATGCTTGGACTGAGAAGTGTTTCCAGGTCCAGTGAGGAGACTGGGACTAGAAAGCCAAGTCAAAGCAGAGGTGAAATGAGGCACCAGGGCAGAATTCTGATTGTCACTTGTGTGAAGCCTAGTGGAGATGGAAAAAAAGACGTGTGTGTGTTGAAACAATTGGGAAACAGCTATACTGGGGAACTGACATGACACTTGTTTCAAAGAACTCATTCACACAAACATAACAAGTTCAGGTAGTACTCTCAGATTTAAGCTGCCAGTGATGTTACTTACCTGAGAAAGTAATTTAACTGTATTAGTATGTTTTTAAACTGGATAAAAGCATCTTCCATCTTTTGGTATTGTTCCTTGGGGTTGGTTTATGATGGGTGAGAACAGGAGATCATCCTACTGATTTCATGTGAGAGAAAGAATGAGACTTTCTCCTGACCTGTGTTTCAGACTATCCTGAGAGATCTGCTGCGTTTCCTCTTGGTTTATATGATCTTCCTCTTTGGCTTTGCTGCAGGTAAGGACTTACTCAGCATCATGTTGTAGGCTGGACTTGCAAGAAGTAAATTTTTCTGAGGAGGATTCAAATTCTGTTTTTCTGACAGCTCTGGTTACGCTGATGGGGGATGCTCCTGTGGTCTCTCAGAACAAGTCTCTTGCTCAGCTGGAGAGCACTGGGAGCCATGCTATGTACGGCGGGCTGCTCAGCGTCTCCCTGGAGCTCTTCAAGATCACCATAGGCATGGGTGACCTGGATTTCCAGGAACATGTCAGATTCAGATACTTCGTCATGCTCCTGCTGCTTCTCTTTGTGATCCTCACTTACATTCTTTTGCTCAACATGCTGATTGCACTCATGAGCGAGACTGTCACAGATATTTCTGGTGATAGCAAGAGTGTCTGGAAGCTACAGGTGAGGCATGGTGCTGCTCAGCAGTTATGTCATAGCCCAGACCCCTACTTGAGTCTCATAACGTCAGAGATGACAGGGCCTGTCTTTGTCCTAAGCCTCAACTATAGTCTTCTCTGACATAGACTTGCCACTTGGGGTAAATCCTCACATCATTTTTAGATGTATTTAAAGCTCATGCTGTTTGCATGGCTACCAGATCCATGTGCATAAATAACTTGAGAGAGTAACTGACTGCTGCTGTTAAGCTAAGGGGCACTCTGGGGTTGGGTTCCAAAGTCAAAGTAGTTGCTGACTGGGGAAGTTGCTGGGCTCTCTGTGCCTGGTTTTCTGTCTGACATGGACTTCTTCTTTCAGAGGGCTATTGCTATTCTAGAAATAGAGAAGGCCTGGCTGTGGCGCCAAGGTGGGAAGAGGAGATCTGGCTGCTTTGTGTCAGTGGGCCTCAATAAGAAAGATGAGAGGTGGTGTTTCAGGTAAGACAGATATACCACAACCCCTTACACTCCAGCCCAGTCACGGGTTCCCCCGATTCAGAAGCTAGTAACCCTGAACCATCACAGGGAATTTCAGGAATTTCAGCACTGACTCAACAGAGTGACTCACCCATGTGTTCTTGGGTACATGAACGTTGGTTGGTGATTGCAATGCTGGAAGTTCAAGAGCTAGTTGAGCTGCCAGCATTCACCAAGATGTGCTGTGACCAAACGATGTCCTGTTGAGCCCATATCTGTGCAGGGGGTTATGGTGGCAGGGTGTCTGCAGTGATGCTTTCTTCTGCTGCCAGTGCAGCTCTGCCCAGAGCAGGCTGTGGTGGGTGCCCCCCTCATCCAGCAACGTGCAGCTTGAGTGCAACAGGAGGGGGCAGCACTTTTCCCCATGCACAGGGGCTGGGAGAGCAGGTGAACGTCCCTCCAGCCAGTGAACTGTGCTGCAGGCAGCACTTCTGTAACTGCAGGGTGTTTGGCAGCAAGTATGGAAAGTGGAACTTGGGAGCCTCCTTTGTATGGAGTATGTTCCCTGTGAGGAACTGGAGTATTTAAAGCCAAACAACACAGAGCAGCACACAGTATGTATGGGGAGAAGGTAGTTACTGTGTGGTCCACAGCAGCTCTTCACTCAAGGAAAAAAGTTCTGGAAGGTGTTGCTACAGTCAAACCATTAGGTTTGTGTTGGCAGGATGAGCTGCATTGGTATGCTGAGGGGCAAGGAAATACAGACTGAACTGCTGTGCTCCATGCATCAGTGTCTCTTGCATTTTCTGTCTCCAGAGTAGAGGAAATTAAGTGGACGGATTGGGCAAAGGACGTGGGAGTACTTAAGGAAGACCCAGGAAACACCAGTGACTCAGAAATAAACCCAGAAGGTAAATGAAATCATGGAGAAGGATCTTCAGTGCCCTTTTAGCTTCCTGCTCAGCAGCTGCTCTTGGCATATTACTGTGTCTTTGGTAACAGATTTAAAGCAGGCCAGCTTGCTTGTGAAATGGCTTTCATGCAGTGTCCCTCAGTAGCAGCAGCATCACTTAGGAGCTGAGAAAATAATTAGAGTATGGACCTAGTCAGAGTTTGGGAGCAAATAATGAGAATGAAGGAGATGCCTTCCTACTTACCTTTGGAAGAAATGGGCAGGAAATGCTGCTGAGAAAAACAAGGGCTGATCTTCCCTCTCACTCAGTAGCCTAAATGTACGGTGCTTTTTTCTAGGAAAGGTCAAAGTTAGACCCACTCATACTACAAATGTTAAAGTCACAGAACTTTTAGAATACAAATCAGGGCATTGGCACTAGCAACTTTGTCAAATCCTGCCTAGGATATTTGCTTTGGAAACAACTCTGGAAAATGAAGAGAAGTTCCTTTGTTTGGGAATACTTTGTTCATCCTGAGAGAGCTTGGGCAGAAGCCCCACCACATTTGAAAATGGGCCCCTGCTCTTCCAGTGTAGGTCCTTCCTAGATGCCACTTCGTAGAGCTGGGGAGATTGCAACACTAAAAATACTGTCTGTTGTATGTTGTGTTTTCCCTAAACTTACACTCTTCTAAAAACTGGATCCCTTTGTCAGCTTCCTGCTGATGAAGGGCTGCTCTTTTTATGTCTCCTGCTGTAGAGACAAGAACATGGAAGCGGATGCCACAGAAACAACTGAGATCAGCTGTTTCAGAGGAGCAGTCACTATTGCAGCCCCAGCTATCAGCAACTGAGATGATGCCTCTAGAGGGACAAACCAGAAATCTTTAGCAGGTTTTCTGAATTGCAACCTTGCTTTCATCCTCAAAGGAGTAGTTCTTCCTGTAGTGGCTGGAAGAATTGAAGGCATTATTTGTATTAAAGTGCATTTCATCAAAGACTCGTTCAGCCTGTGGCTTTAAATATTTTCATGCACTTTAATCATTGATTTCCTCTGAAGAAACTTTTTTTTTCCCCCTCAACTTTCTCTGCCTGACACATTCTTATTACTCTGTCTAATGGTGCAAGAGCAAGGTCATAGGGGCAGTGGGGAATGGTCCTTGAAGGCAGTGCTTTGAGCTGTATAGAAACAATGCTGTTTGCCACAGAGAAGCAAAGGATGGAGCAACCTATCTAAGAATGGGTCAACTGTTATTCTTTTGTCACAAGAGACACTGAAGTGTTTTGGAATAAAGTGTTGTAGAGGCATAAAAAGTTGCTAAGGATGGAGTTGGCTTCTATGCAAAACACTGTTGGTGTGGGAAAGGAATGGACAAATACTCAATGTTCAGTCAACAAGAGCCATACTGAGTCTGTCAGCACCTGCAGTGCTTGGTGTTTAGCCCACATCAAAATTCCCATGTAACAGTGTTATAATGAAAGTGTTTGAGTGATGTGCACATCTGCTTAAGAGCACAAAAGTGATGTGGTTCCTGGGCCTGTAACTTCACGAGGTGAATTTCTGAAACATCTCTTTCACAGGTTGCTTTGTCTCTGTAGAAAACAGCAGCAAAACCCTGCTTCTGAGAGAGAGATGGGCCAAAATGCATCGTGTGGTTAACGTTTCCTGTCAGGCTTGGTGGGCATCCTGTCTTGCTGTGAACAATTGCAAGGACCTCACTGGGTTTTTTTTCAACATGCATGCTGCCTGGGGCTGAACAGGAGGCATACTTTAAACTCTGTGGAAAAGAGATAGCAATGAGCTGACACAATTTCAGCCTATGGTTAAAAACAACATGTAGTGTTTCTGTAAACTGCCCATGGATCAGGTTTACTTAATTGGAAATGTTTGTCCCTGGATATATTTTCGGAGCTTCAGCCACTCTCAGGAAGAAATGTGATCAGTGTGGACTTAGGGGCTTAACAAGTTCCTAACTGTTTCACCCAGCACTGTGCTATCCTCACTGCCATGCAAGTTAACTTGTTTTTCATAAGTTCTTGTTAGTTTGTGCAGACACATCTGAAAATATAACAGCTGATGTTGCATTGGATGCATCTTTCATACAGGGCGTGGCTAGTGATAAACCTGAAAAAGCTGCAGGCTACAAATGCTGGCAGCACCTTTCCTTCAGTGAGATAAACTATGCAACCCAAGATCTCCTGTCTCTCAGTTCTGCTCTGAGCAAGCAAAGCTAGGAGGTCAGTCTTTTGGAGACAATCATCTTGATCTTGTTGCTCACTACATGGATGTGGCTGGCAGCAAAAGCATCACTTTTAAAACAATCCCTGTGACAGAGTTCTTCCGCTGTGCTGGGCAATTCCCTCTGCAGCCACACTGCATTGGGTCTCTGAACTGTCACGAACTTTTCTTGCTCCAGCTTCTGCAGTTTTCTTGCCCTGTGAAGCCTTCAGCTGCTTTTTCCATCTATGGCTTTGTCCTAAGTGTTCCCAAGATTTGGCAAGGTGCTCGTATTGCACAAAGGGATCATCTGGCATATGGTAATCTATTGCTGTGCTTGGTGTTTTGCTGCAGTAGAGACTCTTGGAGATTCTCAAGAAATGCAGAATCAGATCTGCCATCCTTTTCCAGGGTTGTAATAAACAACAGGGAAATCTTGCTTACTGGTAGCATTTTTGATAGCTGTGGGCTGTGATGCTTGCTTTCAAGATAACCTGCCTCTTCAGCTGCTCTTGAACCTTCTTTTTAAATCCTTTTCTTAAGCTTGTAGTGATACTTTTGATGTAGATCAAAAGATAAACTATTCTTAAACATCTAGTGTCTGCTGTGAAACAGGGTCTGGGCATTCCTTGTGCTTCACAGTCATGGCACAGACCAATCCCAGCCCTCTGAGGCTCACGAATGGAGGGGGATGGACAGCAGACAAGGACAGGCACATGCAGCAAACAGATCTGTCAGGCTGGTCAGGAGATTTAGCAGTGCCAAGGCTGTTGTACAGTTCTTTGATGTACTGGGGAAGAAAGGGAACTTTTGAGGAGTTACTACCTCTCTGCAGTGCTAGGTGAGTCAGCGCTGTTGAGATTAGTATCAGTAACCTCTCAGTGTTCCATATTCTTAGTGCTCCTTGGTTTCCCCACCTCAACCACTTCCCATTTTGGTCACGTTACAAACAGGAAGGCTGTCTGGGATTTATTCTGTGGGATGTCTGCAGTTCCTCACGAGAGGAAGGATTTGCACGCTGGTTCATAGCTTTGAAGGCCCAGCAGGATTTTGGGGTCCACTCTCAATAGATCATGAGGTTTTGCCAAGAAACACTTCAATCATCTACACAATAAATTATCAACAGATGAAGTGCCCTCTCCCTTCTACCTCTTGTGACAGGTAAAGGCACCTGCATGTGAACCCATCCCAATGTGAATGGGGAGGCTTTGCAGGGCTCTCATCTGAGGAATCAGAAACTTGTCAGAAGGAATAGCTGCAGGTCCTTTCCTCTCTGTGTCTGAGCAGCTCACCCGCAGCCCAGCCATGCTGTGATGAGACACCAGCAGCTCTGGTTACTTCCCATGCAGGGCTGTGGATGCTCAGCCCCTCCTGTGTGATTTGCTCAGTGGTTTGGCTCCTGGCAGGGTTGGGAGATGAATGCAGACCTTGTTGCTTCAAAACTCCTCCTCCTCTTGAGCACACTTTGCCTGGTCCTTGCTCCCTGTGGCCTCTCCACCAGACTCCAAACACTTCCCACTGCACAGTGATCTATCTCAGCACTTACCTATGTAACTTTCTTAAAAGAAACTTTGTCTGGTTTGTGTGGTTCCTGATCCCCCATACGGCTGTTTTCTGCAGGGGAATAGATGGAAACAAGACTTTTTTTTTTCCTTGAATGCTTTGCATGTTTTATTGTTGTTTTTTTCCTGTTTTTTTTCAAAGCATGCTCTGAAGCCAGTAGGGGAAGGTGTATCTGTGTCTCAGTTGATTCCCTCTCTCATCTCTCTGTGACCCCAATTGCAGCTGAACATACTTTCCATTGACTCTGTAGCTTGCAAAAGGAGTCTTTGAAATGTGACAAGCCAAAGGGCTCAGACAAAGAACAGATGCTTTCTGTAAGTCTACATAAGCTGCAAAGAGCTATTTCTGAAGCAATGCAGCTGGCAGCTTTCTCAGCTGAACTGTTCCTGTGGCTAGCTTCGGGTTTGGGCTTTGCTGTATTTAAGAAATTTCATTTGTTGCTCTGTGACTAAAATTAAAATAAAACGTGGGGGAAAAAAAGACATTTTAAAAGAAAACTGTTCTGCTTTGCAATGTTACATCTGCTTCAGCAGCATGAATAGAAGTGGGGCCAGACAGGACCACACAAAGCCTCAGAAAGGTGTGACTGTGGCTGCCTCCTGGCTGACACCCAACTGTTACTAAAATACTAAAAGAGTGTTTTCTTCACTTCCTCTTTTGACATAATCTTTTCTTCACTTCGGGATTGTGAGGTGGGGAGTGCTACAAAATTTCTAGATTGTTATCAACTGTTGTTAAACACAGGGAGTCCTTAGAGAAAGAGAGTTGGAGAAAGGTAGAGAGTGTCTGTGTCATTTGTTGCACTCTTCTGAGAATGCTTGGAAAATTTACACTTTCTGGGTGAAGAGAAGGGTGTCTGTGGAACACTTTTCTTCACACCACCACCTTCCAAAAGGGTTTGCTCTGCAGTTAACTCTTCTGATTGCTCAGCATTTGCTGTTCCAGCTCATTTAGCACTTGTAATAATGCACTGCATCCAACTAATACTTGCCCCACAGTACCCTGATAACATGAACTGCTGGGGAGACGTTCCGTGCTAGTCTGGTGCAGGCTAGAGTGAACAGTACAAAGAAACAAGAGATCAGTAGAGACCAAAGAACTGTTGGTGGAGGGGAGAAGAGACGTGCAGAATCCCTTAACATGCCCTGGGCATCCTGCCACAAAATGTCAATGTTTCTGACACCAGTAATACACAAAGTAAAAATGGAACATCAAGTGCTCTTGATTTTATGTATGAGGGTGGGTGGGGAACCTCTTGCACTTAAAAATTGCTATGAGAGCTGACATCTCTCTTAAATCCCTGCTGTGGAGTTCACTCAAGTCACTCTGGGGGTGCATTTCAATGTGATGTGGCATGTCCACAGAGCAAGCACCAAGGGACAAGGTGGACAGGGCAAACAGACCCTAGCAGCTTTTCCAGACAGATGCTGTTGTTCTGGGTATTCTAAAGTTGTGGACAGAAATGGAGACAATACTAAAAATTACCTTCCATTAACATAAGTTTAATTTTTAGTAGGTCTTTGCATCTGCAGTTTTAATAAAATGTCAGTGACATACGCCTTGAAACCTCAGTTAGGAAATCCACAACAGAGTCACTGTGTCTCAGCAAACCTAACGAGACCTGCGGCTCTGGAGGAGCCTCAGAGGAAGAGAGCAGCTCTTGCCTGGCATCTCCAGTCCTCCCTTCACCTTAGAGCTGGGAACAATGGGACCGCTCCTCTATCTGCTCTTCCTAATGAGTGAGTCTTATCTCTGTATTTCTTTTACGTCTATTAGAAAATAAAAGTCTCAGTCTGGAAGTTTTCTGAAGACTCAGATCAGTCCTTTAGCGTGAGCCAATAAAATTATTCTTACGTAGAAAGTTCAGGAGGTTTGGACTCAGAAGTCCTGAGTTTGTGATGTGTTTTTCTACTGTTTCAGAGAAATGAATACATTTGGGTGGAGAGAGTTTTATAGTTCATCCTTAGTGGGTGAAAAGTGGCTGCTGGGTAAAATTATATACAAAACACAAATACAAAGCTAACAAGCTACATTTGGGCTCTTATATTTTATTTGGCTGCTTGTGCTTAAGTAGGTGAGAGTGGAACATAGGTGAGGTTTTTGCTTTTTGTATTTTTTCCCTTTCTAGCATCATTTTAGACACACCTTGGATTAAGCAATATGCACATTCAGAGATACATTTCCCACGAGTTTTTGACTTCTTGATCTCGTTAACAAGAACTCTAGAACATGTAGGATTTTTTAAAAGAAAATTCAGAAGAACTTTATTTGGGAGTAAGTCTGAGTAAGGTAAAGCATAGGTATGAATTTGAAGGACTGTTGCCCAAGTTGGAGTCTGTATCCGCATCGTTGTGTCCTGTGGCCTTGCAGGGAGAGTTTTGCCATGGATTAGTCTTTAGCTGCTTGTCCCAGAAAGGGTAACACCCTTACACTGTAGCTTGATTTGCTGTGATTTTAAATTTAACATCAAGATTTATGCTCTACTGTTTTCCTTATTTGGGTTTGACTTCTACATGTTGTGTGATGATGTATTATTTCTGCTGATACTTTTGTTCTTATGTTTGTCACTCTGCTGGGTAACTCCCAGCTTTGTAAACACATAAATCTTTAATGGCTATACCCATAGAAGTTGCTGGGATTTTTTGAAATTCTGGCATTTCTTCATTTAGCTGATGCAAAATTAAGGTGGGATGACTGGTGGCGGCTTCTCTCCTGTGTTTCTGTACATATTGTCTAACACTTTTCTCTAGCAACTTTATTTTTTGGCGTTTGTGGGTTTTACTGATGAAAGTGGCAGTGCAGAAAGATGTAGCTGCCTGACCTGGCACGTCTTGCTTACGTTCTTAGAATGAATCCAGCAGATTTGTGCTGGTCATCTAAACTCTGCAGATCATCTGTCCGTCGGTGGCTAACTGGCAACACGCGCCGCACTTGCTGTCTCGTTTTAGGCACAGTGTGCTTCATTTCAATAACTAAAGTGCTAAAACCCTCTGAGTCATCTGTGTTGGAAATCCCTGTGAGCAGGGAGCCAGGAGCAAAAAGTTCAAATAGCTCAGCCTTGCAGGATGGCAGCAGAAGCAAGGGCAGAGCTGAGGAGCCTCCGTTCCCCGGCCAAGAGCCGCACGAGCGCGGGAATGGACCTAGCGAGGGGGCAGCGCCCTGGCCACTGCTCCTCTTCTTTGTTGCCTGCTTAAGAGTTGTCCCTTATTTCAAAGACAGTTGAACTTTCCAGGGAGCTTGTTCCAGCAGATCTGGAATTCTGGTTTTGTTTTAAAGAGTTTGCTGGAAGCCTTTGTAGATGTGTGGTGTTGTCTGGCTGCTACACTGGGAACACACGGACGCCTGGGGGTATCTCTGAGTTAATGGAGGTGTTGTCAACGCCTGGTAAAGTGGGATTTGCAAGGCAAGTTCAGGACAGTGTGCCTGGAGTCTGGGACACTCCAGGGAGCAGAAGCAAAGAGAAATTCCCAGTATTTGCACCTTTGGTGTCATTGTTCTGGTGGTGGAAATTCACCTGTGCTTCCATAGCCAGGCTGGGAAATGACTTCGAGTTTGTTGCATATAACCAGATTCAGCCCTGAGTAAAATTAGAGTGAGGAAACCCTCTAGGTGGACACAAGGACAAAATTTGACTCCTCATTAATATGTCAGAGGTTACATTAAAAGAGCTAGACGGTGTGTTTAAACGTGGGCTTAACCTGCAGCTGCTACAGCTGGAGTCTGAGCATTCAGAGCAAGGATTTTATGCTGGAATAACTGATAAAATTCCAATTTTGTACTTTTCTTTTGTTCTAGTTTCAAACAGGGACAGAATCTGTGACCGGAGTCATTTGGGGTTGTTCCCGAGATGAGTGTGAAGTTGTCAAACTGGTGTGATTGACAGGTTTGGTGGTGCAGAACAGCACAGTGCCTGAACGTACAGCATTTGTCATGGTGGCTTGTCTTTCATGAGTCCTACTTTGTGACATTTTTAGTCTGTCACTTAGATTCAAGTATATTTATCTTCTCAGCCTGTGCATTTACCAAAGTGTTAACACACTTAATGGAAATCAAGAGCTGAGGTGTGAATAGCAGTAAGGGTTGGCTTGCCACAGAGTCTCACAGCTAAGCACTAATATCAGCCCCTTATCTTGTGGGCTGCCTTGCACGAAGGAAAAAAAAAAAGTTAACCTTTATGATGGCAGTTCAGTTACAGCTCTGTGAGTAATGGGTAGGCTTGGGGGTTTTGTTTTTGGCTTTTTTTTTAATAGCTGTTTTATATCTATTTTGAGAAATTATTGGACTTTTATGGCACAGCTTCATCCTTAGCAGAGTATCCATCACGTTTGGCACCAGTCTGCTCCCTTGCTGCCAAGCTTTGAGCTTTTTGTTAACATCCCACAAAAACTCCATTCTCTTCTTACCAGGTTTATGACAATGCTGCTATTGTGGGGAACAATCCCTGCTGCTACCAAAACCACCTAGTCTTCAATCTGATGGGCTTCAGTGTCCTGGTCTGTTGAGTATTGACTTCATAAGAAGTGGATGCACTGGTGCCACCCTGACCTGACACACCACTTGCATGAGCCTTGGAGTTTTCATTCCTCTACTGCCTAAACACAGGCCTGTGAACTTTAGCTAGCAGCAGTGTTTTGTGATATCCAGGATGGACTTTCATAACAGAACCACAGGACTTGTGTTCCTTTATTGTTCATTAGGCTAGGCAAGAAGATCCTTTGTTCATCTAAATCAGGGAAATCTCCACAGCTTGGTATCTCCCTGCCACCAAGTGCTGCTGCTGTGGTGGTGGACAGGGTTTGGGGGTGGCTGGCTCAAGAGCCTGTTATTTATGACCCTACAGATCATGGTCTGTGCTCATTTATTTATTTGTTTTCAGTGGTTAAGTCCTTGAGGAGCTTCAACGTTGACACTGGCAAGCCCTGGATCACCCCACACACAGCCTCTTTGTTGTGGCCCACGGTTCTTCAGCACTCAGATGGGAACACAACCACGTAAGGAACAGAAGAAAAACAAACAAACAAACAGGATTTCCAGGTCTTTATGAACGTGTGTGGCCTGAGGTCATGTAGCTTCTCATTTGCCACAACTGTTGGCACAGATTGCTCTGCCTGGGACCCAGAATTGCTCCTCGATTCCCCGGGGCTGATGAGTGGTGTTAGAGCTTCATGGGTGTGAGGTGTATGTTGGCAGCCTGTGAGCTTCACCATGCTTCTCCCCTCACCCACAGCTGTTGTAGCACTGTACAGAAAGGATGTTTGTGCATTTAACCAAATGGCAGAAACAAGCAGCTGGGTTTTTGCAGTACTTCCTGGCATATTGCCTCATTTTTGGGGCTGCAGCAGTCACATAACCCCCCAGCTGTCAAGAGTTACGTTGTGAGCTTGGTCTGAAGACCATAAAGAGATGGAAACTGCTGCATTTTGACTATTTGGTCTGTAAGGGAAGAGAAATGGATGGCTAGGCTGGCAAACAGAAGCCAACCACAAGTGGTTGCTATAGAGATAACCTATATTATGCTGAGCAGATTGCTGGGGCTGTGTGGCAGACAGTGTATTTTACCCCCTGAGCAGAAATTGGCTGACTCAAAGAGCAGTCTCCACTTCTTACAGCAATGCTGCCATTTCCTAGTATGGTGGTTGGATGTTCTTGCTGCACCTCCAGCCTCCCTTTATCTCCAATATTTTATGGGCAAGTCACTTCCTGACCTCTTCCGTGGCCTGGGATAGCTCTCCTGAATTCATAGTTCAGATAATGGGAAGGATGGTGATTTGTAGGAGGAAATAAGTGGGTTTTTTTTAGTGTCTGATTCAGCCTAGAACTATGCTGGAGTCCACTTAATTAAGACATGGCCAGAACGATGGGTGGCCACTTTGACACACAGATGATTGTTTTGCACGGCACTGCCAAAGGACTCTGCCTAATTATCACCTTCCCTCTTTCCCACACTTTCTTCTTCCACAGGATTTTGGCTACTTCTTCAGTAGACAAGGGGCTGGGCAGGCTGAGGAAGTGCTCAGTTCTGCAGGAGGAGATCCAGTGCCAGGAGATACCTCTGCGAGGTACAGTCCTGCTCCCCCCTCCCAAAACTCACCTTGCCATGGGCATGAGGGGTGCAGAGCCTGGGTGTTCCAGAGGGAGCTGGGCACCTTGCTGGGTCATGTGGATCAGCACTGCTTAGAGAGAAACTCAAACCCATGGCTGGGAGTGATGTGTCTGGAGGCTGCAGGACCTCTTTTGCCATGGCTTAACTCTTCACCTAAACTCTGACATATGGGACAAAGTGTTTTGTTTCTAACATTCATTACTGCTACAGTTGCTGGTAACATTAATTCTGAGTCCTCCTTCCAGGAGTGCACATGTAGCTGACCTCAGTAGTTGTAGGCTTTCTCTGTGTTTATTCTGTTTGCCCAAGGCTGAAAAGTATCGTATCCATTTCAATTCTGTTCTTCTTTTTAATCC
Source organism: Merops nubicus (assembly GCF_000691845.1). Classification (NCBI taxonomy): domain Eukaryota; kingdom Metazoa; phylum Chordata; class Aves; order Coraciiformes; family Meropidae; genus Merops; species Merops nubicus. The sequence continues at coordinate 20,985 of NW_008611890.1, read as the reverse complement.
ATTCAATCATTCATCCAATTTCAGGAAAGATTAAAGGCTCCAAAAACATCCAGGATGGTGGCATAGCCATTGCCAGGAGTTCAGATTGGATCCTGGTAAGGGACTGAAGATATCCGTGGCTGGGCAGGGCAGTGTTTTTCCAAAACATTGTGTATTTTTTGCTGGGAAATGCAAATGAGCAGATGTAACAGAGGGATGAAGGCTGAGAGCTCTTGGCTGGATACTGGCTGGTTGGAAAGCCAGCTGGTGCATGGCCAGCCAGGAGAGGAAACTGAGAAGGGCCCTTCTCATGAGCTGAGGACTGCAGTGGACTTTGCACTTCACTGCAGCCACCCCTGCTCGTAGGCAGAGGGAGGGCTGGCAGAGGAGGCTGAGGAGAGCCACCGATGTGGGGGCTGACCCCTCAGTGTGCTGACCCCAGCCCCACTCCTGCCTCACCTCGGGGCTGGGGTCCTGGGCACCCTCCTGGCAGGGTCACAGCAGGGGAGCTGCTGCTTTTTACTCTCTCCAGGCTTGCGGTGCTGTGCAGGGGATGCTGAATGTTTCCCAGCTGGTACCTTCAGTCATCCTCTGCCTGTGGCTCTGCTCCTCAGTCACTGGCCTTTCCCCCCACCCCCACAGGCTTGCCTGCAGAAGAAGCACCACCGAGCCTTCGCCACCGTGGAGGACATGAGTGGAGTCTGTACCCTGCTGGGCCGTGACCTGCACAGCACAGCCTTCCTCAACCTCACCAGGATGGGTACAGAGCAGAGCCAGCACTGTGCCTCTGCAGAGGGATGGGAACAGCCTGCCTAACAGGCTCTAACTGCCCAGACCTTCTGCGTTCCTAACCAGCAAGGTCTATTGTCTACTGGGAGAGACCTAGAGCTGCATTTTAACATGTTATGGTAACATCTACAAGGTTCCAAGGTTCAGCCTTGAAGATGGCACACAACAACAGGGAAGTTCTGTTGTGGTGTCCCATGCACCCAAAAGATCCAGCTCTTCAGCCAGAAATTGAACAAGCATTGGCATTCTTAGTGGATGGATGTGACAAGCATCCACTGGGATTTTTAAAACTGTTGGGGCACTTAAGGCTGTTCCTTCCAACTTAACTGGGCTGCTGGGTATTTAATCTCGGGAGCAGAGAGCTTCTTGTTACTGCAAACAAGCTGACAAGTTTAAATTAGACACCTAGATGGTCTCCTTTCATCTTCAGTTGTCTAACTGCTGTTAACAGTCTGATCCTCAGGCCTCCTGCAAATTTGGGAACATTAGTGGAAACAGACCCTCAGTCTAAGGTGTGTTAAATTAGAGGGGCATTTTCAAAAGGTAGAACGTTGTTTTTCTTTTCTTGGTTTTTCAATTCTTTAGTTGAAACCAAATTAAATGGCATTCGAAGTAAAACCAGCAAGGACAAGGTTCCTGTCAGCAGCAGCCCTGTCAGCACAGAGGACACCAGCACTGCTTGTGGTGAGCTCTTCAGCAGCACAGGAGACAACCACATGTGCTAAGGTAAGTCCTAGGCAGGAACCAGCTTTACTTCCTTCTGCATTAGTGGAGTTTGAAGCAGCTTGCTTGCATCTGGTGGGAAAGAGCTGGGGAGGGAAAAGGTTGAGGTTTTGAAGGTTGGTTGTAATGGTAAATTTAAATCATTTTTGCAGTCATCATTAACTGAGACTCTTTTAAAATAAAACTGGTCACTACAGTGCAGACCAACATCTTCAGCTAGACCTGCTTCCAGAACGGCTTGGGGGTGCTGCAGTCAAACTTTTCATTGTTTAACAGTTCTCAAGGGACACTGGGGAATGTTAGGCTGTTCAGGTGCCCCTTCAAATGTCCTTTCATACTTAACTGCATTGACAGAGGTGGGAACAGAGATTGCTGTCGTTCTGGGTGGATCAGAGAGCACCAAGCCAGAAGATTTCCAAAATGCGAAGACCTCTGTCCTCAATATGATGAAGTCAATGTGGCAGAAATGCTCAAAGGTGTGTGAACCTCTTCAGAGTCTTGTAATCTGATAGGCAGGATGGATCAGAGCTCTAGTGAAGAATGGAAAGTCTCCTGGTTCACACAGTTATTGCTTTTTAACCTTCACAGTGATGCTAGTAGTAATTCTGCATTTTCTAATGCAGGAGCTAAATGTTACTGAGCTGGGGAGGAGAAGCTGAAGAGGGAAGTGGGAGATTTAGAAGTGGGCTTTCATGCCAGAATCATGCTTAGATATTCTATTAGGCAATAGAATACCTAAGGGCACCTTAAAACAGTACAGACAAAAATAAGGAGTAGGGCTTGTAAGACATTAAATTATTGAAATAAATCTGGGGACAAAGTGAGCCTGAGACATGTGCTCACAAAAGGTCTAGCTAGGTAGGTAAATACAGGAATTTCAGACAGAGAAATCATTGTCTTGAGCCAAAGAAAATTAAGTCAGTTCCTGGAGCTGGTCCAAAAGAGATCATGGGAATGCAAATGTGTGATGGAAGCAGAGGGACAGAGACAATCAATAGAGCTCTTACTTGCAATACATGCTTTCTGTGTCTGTGCAGGAGAGTTTGGGACTAAGCCTGGCACTCTGAGGGCCTTAGGGATGGTTTCTTAGATCTTGGCTATCTAGCTCTGGTTTTGTCATCTGCTTTCTCCAGATCAGGTTTGCTGTGGTGCAGGGTGGAGCACAGGTCCAGACAGAACTGAGCCTGCAGGAAAGCTGCCACAGACTGACTGCACTCTTCAGAGTCCGAAACATCAGGCAGCAGAGCCCAGGGACTGACATTGCAGCCACACTGCAGCATGTGCTGTGAGTTCACATGTCCCAGGAAGCTCCAGAAACACCCAAGTGATGTGCATCAATCCAGCCTCCCACACCCCACCCTGCTCTTCTTCATCTCACACTCTCCAAGCCCTCGCTTGCCCAGTGCTCCTGTTGGTGGCAGGCTCTGTCTGCTCTCCTCTTAGCAGCCAGGACCTATGAATGAGTCTGCCTGGGGAACCATCAGCTACAAGAAGTTGCCAAGAGGCAAAGTGTGAAATCCTTCCTGGCTGACACAGGGGCTGCAGAATGGAAATCCAGTCACTTGGGTCTTGCTTTAACCATGTGTTCATTTGTAGACCCAAGGCCTTTCCCATCTTTTTCCCTGATCTGCTGCATCTCTGGGAGTCATGCTTTCCCTCCTGACTCCATTTTCTTCTCAGTAGCATGACTGACAGTACTGACCCACACTATAAAAATGCCCCATATGCTGCTTGTCCACCAGCACCGTTTCTAGCTCTGCAGATGTGGCTTGGCCCATGAAACACCTCTAGGCTTCTGTTTCCACAGGGATAAAGTCTTTGAAAGCCATGACTCCAGCCAGACTCATGACAAGATAATAGTTGTCATGGCATCTGGGCAAGTGTTTCTGGAAAACCATAAACTGAGAGATGTGATGAACTCCCTGGAGAAGGCAGTGGTCAAACTCTATGCTCCCAGGGTGAGTGGAAAGCGCCATCAAAGCCCATAGGTAGGGGAGTGATGTCTCCATCCAATCTGTCTGCTCTTATGCTTTAGCACGGGGTGGAAGAATAAGTAGTCATGCCCTAGACTTGCAGAATGTCCAGTATGAGATCCCCTGGCTCCTTTTGATGCACTCAGGCCTCCATCTTCTTGATGCTAGAGAGCATCATTGAAGGAGGTTAAGGAATATATCCTAGAAACAATGATGCTTAAATTGTGTATGTCTTGTGGCTGTAGAACTTCTATTGCTTGTTTTCTGCTTGGGTTGGCTGGTTGGTTGGTTTGTTTTCACAAATAAGGGCTTTCTGTGGAATCTAGAGTCAGGGTTGCTTTACCCAGCTTTCAGAAAACTCCCTCCCTTTTCAGAGCTTTCAACTTTTTAATGGCAATTTAGGAATTTCATGGAGTTTTGGTCTGTTTGTGAAACATGTTCAATAACCCTGTGTGATGGCTTTTCTCCCTAGATTGGAGGGTTCATAAGCAACCAGTGGGTCCCAGAAGAGCTACAGAAAGTTAGGAGTGACTGGTTCATGCTGTCCACATATGAAGATTTTGACAGTTTCCTTTTGGAGTTGGAGAGAGAGACTCTGAGTGATTCAGGTAGAATTAGTCCCATTGCTGACACATCTATCTTCTCTACCCTACAGAGTGGATCTCTGATGGTAGTTTCATTGCTCAAGGAATATAAATACATCTCCAGGTTCTTACCAGTTCTTGTTGTCACTTGCCCAGCAACAGCAAAATAAATCAGTGATTTCTGTTATGCTAGTAACAGTCCTCCTCAGCCAGCCAGCCACGAGGGTGAGATCATGTTTGGTATCTGACCTGCAGCCACAACATCAGTACAGAAGTAGGTGCTCTGCAATACACACATTCCCCTCATGGTCAGTGTTTCTGTTATGGTACTTACACTTCGGGGTGTGCTCAGAGCTGTTTATTTCCATTGCCTGTAGCTGTAGATTTAAGGTGCTGTCCTGATCTCCACAGCCTTCAAAATTCACAAGTATTTCCATAGCACCTGTAATCTTGAGCCAGAGAGTAATAAACTTGTTTCCTCTTTCAGCTGAAAATATTCTAACTGCAGCACCAGAGCACAGAAATACTCTTGAGAGCAGTGATGGCAGGCTCCCTTCCTGGATAGAGGAGGACGAGGAGGAGGAGGAGGAGAATGCCAGACGTACGTGGCGAAGTATCTTTTATCAGGATCATGCTATGGACTGATGAAGTCTTGGGGGGTTGCTGTGCTGTGAGCTGCCAGACTTGGGCTGGAGCTCACACTGAAATGACAGCTGAGCAGTCTTGGCACAGTTCAGTTGCTTGTTTGAGTGAGATCACTTGTGCATTGATTGATAACACTGGATAGAGAACTTGGTCCAGACCAAGACTGCTGATTGCCTCCTCTTTATTTCTTTATTTTCCATTTCCTGGGCAGCCTCTGGAACAGAGATTGCTTTTGTTCTGGATGGATCAGGGAGCATTGAGCCAGAGGATTTTGAAAGAGCAAAAGCATTCATCCACAAGATGATGAAAACACTGTATGAGAAGTGCTTTGAGGTATTCCCCACACTCTCTCTTTAGCAAGCTAAAGAATGTGCTGTGCTTTATTCAAGCTGCCTCTTCACCAGAATATGAGACAATGGAAACATGCTTCCACAACTTCCATGTATTCGTGACATAACGTTGCTTACATCTTAGCAGTACCTTGCTAGTCTTGATCCCAGGAACACTGTAACAGGTCTGATTTGTATGCTCAGAAATCCCTACCTCTGCTACACTGCCTTGCTTGGAGCCCAGCAAGAACCATCTCTGCTCTTTTTGTAAGGTGACAGTGACTGTCTTCTGGTTTCCTGTCTCTGTTCCTATCTTGTGACATCTGTGCCCACAATTAGAGAAGTGCCCAGCAGACTGTCTCTTCAGCCATGCACCTTACTGGTCTCCTCAGCTCCAGTCATGTGTTCTGCAGGGAAGTGCTCTGCTGCTTTCTCTGCTGAGGCTCACAAGTGTCATCTACACACCAGCTTCAGGAAATCTACCTCTCACATGCTCCAAGTGTCAGTATATTTAAACTTGTTACTTGCATAGTAGAAGGAAGGAACGTTGTTACGAGTTGTGCAAATATAAAATGAAGAAAAGATCCCATGTTCCAGACATCTTCAGTAACTGGATCATCGTGGAATAGGAGTACTCCAAGGACAGAATGTGCAGCAGGGATGCCACAGGTGATACCACAGATAATCCCCTCTGCAACCTGCACGTGGACCAAACACGGCAGGAAAATGCAAGGACTTAAAAACAAATCAGTGTTTCCCAAAACCATTTCCCTATGAACTGAGAGTGCTTTTGTTTCCCTCAGCTAAAGTATGCTTGCAAAAATCTCTGTCTGTGCTAGACACATTTTAAAGCCACTTTCTCTTGAAAAATGTCTGCCTTTCTGCGGAATCTGGGTGATGTTTCCATTGGGATTTCTGGGCTAGTTGTTGTAGAGAACCTTCTTTCTCCATATCCGTGGTTGTCACAAGCAGGTACTGATCTGCTGCTTCCTTCCAGTGTGATTTTGCAGTGGTGCAGTATGGGTTTGAAATCAGAACTGAGTTGGACCTGCGAGAGAAGTGGGATCCTCGTGGCAGCCTCCAGAAGGTGCTCGACATGGTGCAGCTCTGCAACGTCACCAGAACAGCGTCCGCCATGCAGCACGTCCTGTGAGTGACAAAGAAAAGAGCACGGGAAAGGAAGGGGATGAGTTTCTGGGGCACTCCTCCTTCTACCCCAAAGAGGGAATCTTCAGCTCAAGTCTCTTTCCTCTGTCCCAAGGAGGGAAGCTTCAGCTTTCATCCCACATTCTTTGTTTGGCTGTTTTACAGGGATTCTGTTTTCACGGAAAGTCACGGGTCCCGCAGGGATGCAGCCAAGATCATGATTGTGCTCACAGATGGGGAAATACTCCTGGATGAAATGGACTTGACAACAGTAATAAATTCACCCAAAATGGCAGGAATCACACGCTATGCCATTGGGGTAAGTTGGGAATGTATTGGGATTGTATCTCCCTTCCGTTTCTTGGTAGCACCAGGGGCAGAGAAAAGGAGAATCTGATCCATGCGTGGGCCCAGCAAAAAAGGGAAGAGGTATGTGTAAAACAAGGAGGTGAAAGATGAAGCTACAGTGTGAAGCAATAGTATAAGCTATGTGGTGTCAATGATATGCCCATGTTTGTTCCTTCCTACACCTCCTACATTCGGTGCCCCGTATCCACTTACAGACCTTTCAGAACAGAACTGTGCTTTCAATAGATCAAACCATCTTGTTCTTCTTGTACAAAGTATAGAAATATCATTCTAGAATGACTGAATCTAGCAAAGTACTTAACCTTAGTCAAGTCTAGCTCCACAAAGTGTGATGTATGTTTCCTTATCCAAGTTATTCTGGAAAATATCAAAGTGATAAATAAAAAGGGGAAGGTTGTTTGACCTCCCTACCCAAGGACAAAAGAGCTGAGCTGAGGGCCTGCTGTTCATCGCTCGTTTTCGGTCGCAGTCCTGACTCAGAACCAGGCTAAGAATTTAAAGCTACCTCCTAGATGAAGTGTGTGCTTATAATCTTGAAGTTTTTCCAAACAAATCTTCGGGTATATTCTTAACTTGATCAGCAAATCAGCCTCTGTTTGTCAACAAGGCTTTGTCCTGAATCAGAAGTTTGGTTTCAGACATGCTGTAGGTCTCCTCAAATAGTCTTTTTTCTATGTCTTTTCATTCTTTTGAGACAGGAAAACCTTTAATTTTATGATGTCTTGTATCTTGTTGAGTTCCAAAATGGATTGTTTGGTACAGCAAAGGTGTATACACCAAACACAGCACCAGCCAGTTACATGGAGAGGTTTTGTAAAGGTTTGGAGTTCAGGAGACACCGAGACTGACCAACTCATTGGCTCCCAGAGCAACTGCTATTTCTGGGATTACACATAGTGGCTGAAGCTGAGGTTTTTTACCCCAAACTGTTCAATGAAGGAGGTGGGGGTAAGGAGGTTAAAGGCTGCTTCTTTTAATTACTTTGCATCTCTTCTGCAGGTGGGAGATGCCTTCAAAAAACCAAAGGCCCTAAATGAATTGCGTCTAATTGCATCTGGTCCAGATGACACTAACGTGTTTCAGGTGACCAATTATTCAGCATTAGATGGGCTGATTTCAACCTTGCAGCAGAGTATTATTGGTATAGAAGGTAAATGGCAACCTTTCCATTTCATTAGTACCTTTTGAGAAATAAGGAGAAAGTAGCTCACCCTGTTTCTGTCGCATCCTCAGGGTTGCAGGGGGATGCTCTGCAGTATGAGCTTGCACAAGCTGGTTTCAGTGTGCAAGTGGTGGATAAGGTCAGTGTTCTGTGCTTAACCCTGCTGAATGGCTCTGTGCTGTGCTGCCCCCATGCTTGTAAGGGTTCTGAAGGTCTCCCACCAGAAATTATGGTGATACAAAAGTGAGACCCATGGAGCCAAATCTGCTTTGCAACCCTCTCCTTGCCTTTAATGTCAGATAAGCAAAAATTCCACTTTTGTAGTCAGCTAGTAGTGAATTTTATTTTATAATATGATTTATCATGTGACCCTTGTTGTAAGCACTGGATCATTTCTATTCCCTGGGCAGAAGAGCTATCTCCAGCTGACAGCTTTGATTTGGCTGGCGTTCATATCTCCAGTTCACAAGCTGGGGGCTCCATCCTGTTACAAATAAAACAATTCCCCTCTTTTGGAATCCTCTGGCCTAAAACCTTGGTCCACCCAGGACAAGAATGATCTGTGTCCTTCTCGGGGTGGGGGAACAGTGGGTGCTGAGGTGGCTAAGGAACACTCAGCAGCCTTGGCTGCAAGGACAACACTGACCCAGTTTTGCAGAAAACCCTCATGTAGTGAGCTGGGAGATGTGCAGCTGCTCCTCTGATGCTGGGCAGTCACCTTGTCTATCTGGCAGGAGCTGGTACAAGCTACAGGCTCCAGGAAGAGGTGCAGGGGTGTGAGCCAGAAAACGTTGCTCCTCACTGAACTGCTCTGCAGAGTGCTAGAGGCAATTGCCCTGTGTCCATCTCCTCTAACTTGCAGTGTGTTACTTCTGCAGCAGGTCTTAATGTTTGGTGCCGTGGGGGCCTTTGACTGGTCTGGTGGAATTCTGCTGTATGATCTGGCAACCAAGACTGCTGTTTTCCTGAATGAGTCTAAACAAGAAGCCACGAAAGCAAAATACAGTTACCTAGGTAATCAGCTTACCCCTCTCTGAGATCAGATGACAACCTGACTGCAGTTTTGATTAGTTTGTGTCTAGTGCAGTGTGGTGACACTGACAGCATTTACCTGAGGGTGGCCACCTTCTGCAGCATCTGACTGGATTTTGAATATTTTCTCTAGCAGGGAGAAAGATTCTGATGAAAACATTCTCCCTCTCCTTATTTGGGGGAAGACATGACTTGTTTTCTCCTATGAGTTATGATGCCTCGTGGTATTATTCTGTTAACACATGCCATTTGATTTCACTCTGCAAGAATATTTGCAATGAAGGGCATTTTTGAGAGCTGATAAGGAGAAATATTTCAGTTGTTGTGAGTGTCTGGAGAAGAAATAGCTTGTGAATCAAAACTGTTCTTGGCGTGGTGACAAAGCAAGCCTTGCTTCTTTGCCCCAGTGCTTTGTAGCCTTATGAGCCCTGTATCTGCCAACTGTAGCCTTGGCCATAAGGTCTCACCAGGTAGTATGAGATGCTCTTGGCTGCTTGTGTCAGGATAATCCTTCTCCCATTATCTCCCTGTTACAGAAGCTCTGTTAGAGATCTCTTGGCTTTCTCTACAGAGTACAGTGCTTTCTTCACCTCTGTGCAAGGCAATAAACCTTCCAGCTTGCAGACATAATGATTAAAAAGAAAAAGTGAACTGTGACAAGTGCTAAGAAAAGTCATCAAGAGTTCAAGCATATTTTTCAGAGCAGCCATTTATTCAGTTACCCTACAAGCTGCTAAGAGAGGGAAGCCTCAGCTTTGCTGGCTTGTCTCTCAGAAAAGTTACTTGCTATTTTCTAATCAATATTTTTATGAGATGCTCTGTAATCAAAACCATGGGCTGCAACAACTAGACATGGTGCAAGCTCTTGGATCTCATTGAATATGTAGGTCTAGGTCTCCAACCAAGCTCTGTGGGCTTCTTCCTTCAGGCACAGAGCCTGGTACTGACCGTGTATGCTGCTTCTGCTTCTTGTGTCAATGCACCAGGGTACAGGGTGGCAGTGGTACACACAGAATATGGGCCCTTGTACGTGGCTGGAGCTCCACGGCACAGCATGACAGGGAAGGTGTTGGTGTTCCAGGGTGGCCAATTGAAGCAAACCCTGCAAGGAGAACAGGTACTGTGCTTTTCTTCCCCAGGGGCAGTGGGCTACATGCACCTGTTGGCTCAAACAAGGGCTGCTTTTCCTCCTCCAAGCACATTTACACCCTTCCACAAGCATCTGGTTCAGCCAGGTGTGGATTACACAGTCTATGTTCACTCCATAATGCTTTGGGAACAGCAGGAGAAATCATGATATTTGGAAAAAGACTGGGAAAAAATAAATGTAGTGTACTATATTTATATTCTGTTCTCATGGTTCATGGGGAAAGAGGTCATCAGCTGTGGTATTCTTTTTCCTCTGTCAAATTGTTGAATAATGATTTTATTACTGCTAAACTTGTTACAGGATCTGTCCCTGAGGATGGCTGTAATAAAATAAATAATAGGAAATATCCACATATAAGTAGATATGTGATGTTTTGTTCTAAAAATTGCCTTACTGCTGCAAAGGACATTAATTCTACAAAGCTATATATAGAGAATTCCAGTGAAAGAGCTGCTTGTCTTTTTCTGGAGCACAGGTTGGGTCTTATTTTGGAGCTGAGCTCTGCCCACTTGATGTGAACCACGATGGGGTGACAGATCTTCTCCTTGTTGGAGCTCCCTTGTACCACGTTGGAGGGGAAGAGGGGAGGGTTTACGTCTATCGCCTGGAGACAGAGGTAAAACACTGGCAGCGTAAACACTCCATGTTGGGGATTTTCCAACCATGCCTGAGCAGTGACAAATAAAACATTCCTCCTTTGTGCTCTCACTGAACGTGCTCTCCCTGTATGGTAGAGGACTGCTGGCTTCAGCCTGTCTTAGTCATTAGAATATAAAAGAGAAATAACTGAAGAAATAAAACCTTTCTGTGCCTAAGAGTTACCCTTATCACAGTGAGATAAAATAATGACTTTTGCCTGTACACAGGCAGCTGGCTGGTGCAGACCCTGCTCAGCCAAGCTGTGCCCTTTGCAGTGCTTGCAATAAACCTGTCCGTGGGCAGCTCTGAAAACTTTGCTTCCCAGGGCTCGTAGAAAACAGAGTGTTTTGTGGGCCTAACTACAGGGTCCGGTACACAGCATATAGGATGTCAGTTCATTGCATCATTTGGAAGGAGAAGTGAACTTCAAGAGCAGAGCAGGAGAATCCCTCTTTGCTGCAGGGCTCAGATTTGCTCAGGGCATGTCTGGGAGGGTTGGAAGCAGAAAGCAGCGCCCCGGGCAGGAGCTGGAACTGAAGTAACCTGCACCCTCTGGTGGCTTCTTTCTGCAGTAGGGCGGAGATGGGATGTTTGTGTTCTGAAACAGGCTCGATCTCAGCTCAGTCTGCTGCTGATCTAAGACAGTGCTTCAGTGTGTCCCCTTGCAGAAGGCTGTCCAGAGACACTGCTGCTCTGTGAGAATTTCCATGCTCTCCGTGTAGAAGGATCAAGATTTTGTTCCAAGAGTCACCTGATGTCTTGAACTTCTTATTATATTGTTTTAGGCTTTATTGTTCCCTTTCAGTCATTATACGCGTGCAGTAATATTACTTCATTAATTTATTTATTCTACTCATTCTTCCTTTGCTAAAAATGGATTTCCTTCTTGGATGTTTTTCAGACTGGTCCATTCTCCTTGAAAGGACACTTAGATGTGCAGGTGACCTCTCCTTTTGCAAGGTTTGGGTTTACTGTGGCCAGCATTGGAGACATCAATGGGGATGGCTATGAGGATATTGCGGTTGGAGCCCCCCTTGAAGATCAGCTTTCAAACAGTTCCTCTTTTGGCAGCATTTACATCTTTAATGGTGATAAAGACAAAATCAAGAGCTCATTTTCTCAAGTACGTGTCTGGTTGGGAACTGGCTCCAATACACCTTGAGAGGGAAAAGCTTGTGCTTTTGTAGCTAAAGGCTGGGAGGAAGGACTTCCACATCTCTTTGCACTGATAGCTGAGAAGTTTGAAGATGTTGGTTTCTGTGACTCCACAGGCTTGTGCAGCAGAGCTGCTCCTGTACTGTAGTGATTCTGCTGCCTGCTTAGGCAGAGGAGCTGGATTCAGGTGCTGCCCATAGCACCTGCAGCCTTGTGTGAGCCTTCCCTTACAGGAAGTTGAGTCACTATTTTGCATTTTTGTGTTACAAAATCATCCTCACATCAGCCTTGTGAAAAGAAGTATATTTCCTGAGGAGAGCAGTGAGATCCTGACTTACGTTTGTTGCTGTTTCCTCCCCTTTTAGAGAATTAAAGCCTCTGAAATTTCTTCAGGACTCCAGTATTTTGGACAATCCATTGCTGGTGGCTTTGATTTCACTGATGATGGTCTCCAGGACATCACAGTGGGATCACTGGAGAACGTGATCCTGCTCCGGTACAGAATAAGTGCTATTTTTTTTTAGTGTGCTGGGGAAGTGCTTCAAAGACTAATATAGAATCTGTATTCCAAGCACTCTGTCATGATTCTATTTTTAATTCAGCATCAGAGGGACATAAAAAAGTCTTTCCCAGTGCTAGAAATCATAGAAAAGGTAAAGCCTTTAGTTCCAATTGCAAGGGCTTTTACCTTTGTATGTCTAAAGTTTTGAACAAGGATGAGAGAGTGAATGTGAACTGATTAACATAGATGTAGGTCTAAGAAGACCTTGATAGCTGCAGTTCAGCATTGATATCAATAACATAGGTTGTTCAGACAGAAAAAAATAATCACTTTACAAACCATGCTCATTTTTAGTCAGACATCAGCTAGCTGAGTGACCCGTGCAGCTCACAAAGGCAGAGACGTGGCAGGCAGATTTGGTTTTGTTCTTGCATTTTGTATTCAAAAAGAAATTGTATATAGAGAATTTGAACCCCTAGAGAATGTTTGTGTCTAATGGAAACATAAACAGCATGTTTAATTCTGAAACTCCAGCCGTATTGGTGTATTTTGGCTGACAGTTCCTTTAGACTCTTGGGATTTTGTGTGTTCTGAACGTTCCCAGCAGAAACTGGAACTTCTGTAAATAGGCCAGCCTGGTCCAGGTGAAGCACCATGGAAATACTGAGCAGTTCTTATTCTTGCTGCCAGGCTGTCTTAAAATATTTTTCCTGTAATGTTTCAGTTCAAAAATTTATACTCGATTCTGCCCCTTGTTTGTTTTTCACTGACTAGCTCAAGACCAGTTCTCCACTTTCTCACCAGCATGAGATTCAACCCTGAGAGAATCCTAGTTTTTCAGAATGACAGCACTGTAACAGCAGAACTATGTTTTGATACAATCACAGCTTTACCAGTGTCTCAAGAAGGTAATAATCATATTGAAACTACAGACTTACACTGTCGACTTACACTGTCCTCAGGAACTTGGCACTGAGGACAATTTCTGGTACATCTAACAAAGAACTCTGAAAATCTTGCAGTATTTTCACAGTTATACATTCTTTACACCGTGGACTTAGATGTGAAAATGGCAAAGAGGAGAGTGCAGTTTGGAGATCAGAACACCACAACAAGTGGGAAGCTGTTGGCTGGCAAGCACGTGTGCTCTGAGCTGCAGCTTCACGTGCTGGTAGGTGACATTGGATGATCTTACTACCCAAAAAGGGCTTGAGAGGACAGGATTTTCTAACAGGATCTGCAAGATGATGACATTGTCTTGAAATGGGGTGGGGTTTTCTCAGTGTTAGACTATCTGATGAAGCTTTACAGCAGAGGCAGCAGATGTCATGTGCCATTTTGGTTTGTAATGCTATAAATTAAACTGTCACCCTTTGGTGTGTATGTAAAGTATTTCTAAGCCTAAAACTGTAGGAGAGGCACAGAGCTCCCTGAGGATTAAACCAAATGTAAGGAAACTGGTTTTCACAGCACAAAACCAAATCACTGAACACATTATTGAGGGGATGTCACAGGAGCCAAATGTATAAAATGATCAAAAAAATATTTGTCAAGCTTATGGTCCACTGATGGCTGTTAAACAGTGGCCCCAAAAAATGTCTGAGCCAGAGGGTCCTTTAAATATGCAGGATGATGGAAGCTGGAAGAGAGATGACACCTGTGAAGGCTTTTGCATGTTAATGCCCAGATATTATCTCAGCTTATTCTTCCTTTCTTGCAGCCATGCTCCTCTGACTGCTTTTCCAGTGTTTTTCTGAGAGTTAAACACGAACTCTCTAAGAGGAGTGATAGGATGGAGTTTGCTGTTCCTGTGCTGGATAGATACCAGCCATCAGAAACACATTTTCAGGTAACAAAACAAAATGCTAGCAAAGAGCTTTCTCTCTTTTCAGGATGCAAAGCTTTTACTATTAAAAATATTTTTTAAAAATAATGATTAAAAAGTGGTTCCTTAGCCTTTGCACAGCACCTTCAGCCCTCTGCTGCCTTCCTAGTCACCAATACTGTATTCTGGGTAGGCTCTAGGGCCAGGTTTTCCCCAAACAGATATCCATATCTTGTGAACTGAATCTCACCTCTAAGGTCCAACCTCAGATCTGCTAAAACTAACTTTACTTTTGATCACATTTCTCCTATGCCTCTGTATGAAAGGAGCTTAGATGCTACCTGTGAAGAAGGCAGGTGGCTTGTGTGTTCTGTGAAGTACTTTTCAGATATTGAGCTCTCTGTTATATTAAGGCTTTTATTTGAAGAATGACTTTTATAGTAACAAGTATACGATTTGCTAATGAAGTAATCTTTAAAATAATGTCTATATTTTTTAGTTTATTTTAGTTTTTTGGTTTTTTTCAAATTGATATTTAGGAGGCTGAAAACTTCTAAGAAACTTAAAGGCTGAGTTTGATATCCTGTCTCCTCTTTTGCAGTTTAGTAGCAGGATTCTACTAAAGAGCTAATCCAGCTCTTTTCCACCAGTAGTCTGAAATATAAATCACAGCTCCAGAAAAAAAAAAAAATCCATAAAGCTCTGTAAGAGGCAGCTTTTTGCTACTTAATAGGAGTCTTCACCACAATTCAATATTTAATTAGCTGTCCATAAAACACAGAGCAGAGAAGCTAGGACAACACTTAGCACTGAGCAATAATGGACAGTAATTATTGGTCACATTACTCTTAGGGCTTATGATGCTGATGGCACATTTCTTTCCTAAGAATAATTCATGAGATTTTTGAGTGTTGGTCAGCATTGCTTAGTACTTTTGCACCCAACACTTCATTATTAGTTATCATTGAACTTCTCCAGAAATATCAGCCACAGAGAGTAGATTTTTACTGGTGAATAAAACTATTGCTAAAGGAAGTAACCTCATCTCTACAAAACAGCGTGCTGATAAACTGGCACAGCATATGAATATACTTGTTACACAAGAACAGATGTCTGGGAAAGTAATTAATACTATTGCCCTGTGGCAGTCCAGGGGTAAATAACCAGCATTTCTTTAACAAGACCTTGTCCCCCATGAAGATTTCTCATGTTATTGCTAATAGACCTTCTCCTGGGAGCTGAACTACAAAAAATCATCAATTTAGGAGTGACTTAGCACTAGAGGGTCTTTTATTTCTACCTTCTCCCTGACTGAGGTAATGGAAACTTTGTTTTTCATAGAATGTTTAGGTAAAGATATTCAGAATCTGCAATCTTAATAAAATCAGGACTGTTAAAATTTTGTGATCTGTGTTTGCTTTCAGTTGCCTTACAAGAAGGACTGCAACAACAAGACCATCTGTACTGCTCATTTAACTTTGACAAGTCAGATTCAGTGAGTCACAGTTGTATTGCCCAGATTTTGCATTTAGCATTCATATAAAAGGTCATCTTTGTGCATAAGACATTTTCTTCAAATTCTCAAGACAAGATTTGCTGTCCCTCTGTTGACATTCTTTTCCATCCAATTCATCCCTCACACAATGCTGTAACTGTCTCTATGGGTGCTGCTGGGCTGTGCTAGGAAACCCCAGAGGAAAGAACAAGGTTTAAATGATTCTAGTCATCCTCAAAGCAGAATTCTGGCCTTTAATTGTGAGCTGGTGATTTGGGTGTAGGCTGATGCATAGCACCACAGCAAAGAGTTGCTCTGTTTACATAGCCTTAGACAAAACAGTAGGCACCACTTCAGTGTAAAAATGTACCCTGGAGAGCCACTGAGAAGCTAATTAAGTGGAACAATGTTTAAAGTCTACCCTGATGTAAAACAGAAATGATAAAATGTTACCTAAAGTTTGAAGATGACTGCCTTTGATATTAAGAAGGAAGCGTTTTCTTCCACGCCCTGAATATTGAATAATTAATTGGATTATTGCATTATCCTGTATGTGAAAGCTTTTGGAGGGAGTAATTACCAGAACCAGAATGCTTCAGGCCTCTAAATAACAACCCTTAGAAACTACATGCCACCCATCTCATTTTTCTGTCTGCTTCTAGAAAGGAATTAGTGGTGGGCCACACTAAAGAGGTGACCATGAATGTTTCACTAATGAACAGTGGAGACGACTCATACATGACAACTATGGTCTTGAACTACCCTAAAAACCTACATTTTAAGAAGGTGAATGTTGAGGTAAGATTGTAGAACAACTCTTCAGCTAGCAGCATACTGCTGAAAGAAAACCCAGTGCAGACTCCTATTAATTTATGACCTAAGTAAATCTTGAAGTGAGGTCCAGGGAGGGGAAGGAGCGTTTCAGTTGTTAGGACTAGAGCCTGAGTACTGCATTTATCTGATTTAAGACTCCCAAGCTTTTATTGGGCTATTTGTCCCTAATTCGTTTTATGAGAGCACACACAGACTGAGCTAAATTTCCCAGTCTGTTTTTACTCAACATTAAAGAGCATTCCTGTTCTGTTGGCAGCCATCCTCTCCTGCTGTTCACTGCGGCCAACCAATACCATTAACTTCTGTACTCTTATCCTGTAACTGCAGAATTGGGCATCCAGTATTCAAGAAAACAACTGTAAGTAGAGATCATTATGTTCACTTTTTCCTCACCTCTAAATGATACTCTGAGTAGCTGCTCTTGCCTCCTCTCTCTCTACAATTAGTCCAGAGCTGCTGTTCTTTCTAATTCAGCTGCTGGCTGGTGTGCATCTTCCCAAGGCAAGAGATAATTTTCATATTCCTGCACTTCACTTAATGTATGATTTCTGCAGAAGGGGATGATGAGCAGAAAATACGTTAGCTGTCGTGTTTTAACATGTACTCTGCTCAGTGAAAGAGTATTTACAGAGTAATCAATAGTTTATGTCTTTCTCTTTCCTCAAAATAGGCAAGATTTGCAGTGATTTGGCAATTAGATGAAAGCATGTTCCAAAATAAGCCCGTGGTCGTCGTTAATGTCACCAAGTGAGTATTGCTGGCTTCACCACAAAATGCACTGTGAACTAGAGAGAAAATACCAGAATTCCTGCTTGGTGTCCATACTATTTATCAGTCACTGGTTACACCAAACTGTACTTGTTCTTTTCAGCCTCCTAAAGCACTTTGATCCATGTGAAAAACCTGTCCTTCCCTTGTCGTAATTTTAGCTTTGCTTATACTCTATTATTTCAGTAAAAGATGGAGTACTATTTAGCATCCTCATTTAAGTGTAGTATGCATTTAAAACCTCCTGTTTGCTGAAATGGCAGCCTGGGTTCTGGCATCCCCCTTCCTTAGCAGAGAGAAGTGATGATTACAATATATAATCCAGCTCTGTTCCAGGCTTTCACTCCAAGTGATTTGGATGAAAATAGATGTTATGGGCATTTTTGTTGATGAGGGGTTTTCTGATGGGGGAAGTTAGTAGTTAGATTCCTTTCTTGTCACCTTCCACCCATTAAAATTTAAGGGGACTGACTAGCACACAGTATTTTTTAAACAGGGAGAATCTTTAAAAAGGAAATTAAAACTCATCTCCTTTGCACGTGCAGTGTAAGGCAAAGATTTCAATAGGAATTTCATGTCCAGTTTTGTGAGGGGAAGCTCTGAAGTTTGATGAATGAAAATACTACATATTCACAAATCAGTGTTGGTTTGTGGGGAAAGGTTTCAAGGCAATGGCAGCTTTCAAACTGGAGTAATAAGGGGTTACTCCAACACGTTACTGTGCCATGTCACCAAGCAGGCTGGCACCTCACTCCATGAATTACTGCCACTGTCTCCATCTCTCTGGTACAGCTGCCATTAGCAGTTCTCACACTAGAGAAATAAAGCACCAAGGCAGGCAGCTAATGTTGTTTCACCCATCCCTTTTCTTTGTTTTTTGAAGCATAAATGAAAATAGCACCATTCTGACTGAAGAACACACGCTTGATGTCAGATATGCATTCACTGCAGTCCTTACCAAGTAAGTTTTAAGAATATTCAATTATATTCCATTACTTTAATCAATTAGAGAAAATAAAAATTGAGAGGATGCCTGGTAAGATTCCAATACAATTTCCATCAATAATTCCAAGCGCTGCAGACTGTCAAGGCACTTTCTCTGGTACTAGACAGCAAAAGTAGAGTCTGGAAGACAGAACAATAAAACCATATAAAAAAGAAAGACATCTTTGTAAAAAGATGTCTTCAAGATAAGCTCAGAGATAGACCTAATTGACAGCACTGCAGCTAGAAAAATCTGGTGCTGCTACCTCTTAATTCCTTGATGCATCTGCGTCACTGGATGCACTAATTTTTAGTAACAATCTAATTCACTTTTCATTTAGTTTGATTAATCATTCTCTTCAGACCAGTGCCTTCAGTGTACCTGAATGTTAGCGAAGGACTTCTTGAAAACAAAGAATTCAGATTTAATGTAAGTATAGCTTCAGATGTAGGTAATCTGATCCATCTGAAGAACAAGAGCACTTACTACCTTCTGCATTTCCTTCTGTAGATAAACGGAGAAAATCCCGTTAATGCCACCATCAAGTTACAGATTTGGGTTCCTGTCAGGATAAGAGGTCACAACATAATCACAGTCAAAAATGCAGCAGGATCACAGGTACTTTTTCTTATTTCTTCATCATCAAATACCTCTTCACTAGCCCTTAAGAGAGGGGGGGGAAAAACCCCATATAACTGCAGATTAGAGTGCTTTTAAAACTTACACTACAGAAACTTTACATATTTACATTTTGGAGCATCATCCCAGGTACAAATTTTGCCAAACTGAACAAAAGCTCCATTTTAAAATTAAGTCAAAATTTGAGTTTTTCCCCTCTGTCCTCACTGGGCTAAAGCATTTACCTTTGTCCTCACTGTCCAGAACTGTAATTTTTTTCTTTAAAAAAATAATTTGCAAGACAGTATAGTAAGGAAGGTACTTTTAATAATCTAAGACTAAAAAGAGAAAATTTCTGTGGAATTCAAAACATTGAGCCTGAAGGAATTTTTCCTGCTTTGCAAACGTCAACTCTGTCTCTGCCCCTATCACCCCTCAAAAAAAGTACATATGGAAACATCTGAAAGCAGAAGACTTTAAGTTTTGTAGACATTTTTGATAGCATATTATAAACACTGGCAACCAAGCATAGCAATTCTTCCTTGAGCCAACATTTGAAAAGTTCATACACAAACAGAAAAGAGAAAGGTGGCATCAGTGACTTGGAGACCTTGCACTCCTTGCTCACTGGAAGAGACTGCTGTTCTGCAAAACATCATTGGCAGACTCAAAGGTCAGCACTTCTTTGTGGAACTTCACCAGCTCCTTCTTTGTTTTCCTCAGGGCAGCAGTGGATTCCTTTTTCTTGTAGCACATGTCTCTCAAAAATTTACCTGACAGGTAGTGCAGCCAGAGGACGTTGCTGTGCGGGTGATAGTCAGTCCAGCTGTTGGAGTTTGCTGCTCTCATCTCCCTGTAGATATCAAACTGGTAGTCCCCTGTGCCTTGGAACAGCTCTTCATCAGTGGACAGGTCACAGAACACAGTCAGCCCGTCCTTCTCCAGGCGCGACAGGGTGTAGTCGATGATGTTGACGTGGAACCCTGCTGTGGGGATTGTGTGGGTCTCCCCATTCAACACATACTCAAGCTCCTTGGCATCTGTTTTCTTGACCAGCACGTTCCCCCAGTGCAAGTCCCTGTGCTCGAAGTGCAGTTCTTGTTCTGCCACAGCCAGGGAAGCAGTGACCTGCTGCAAAATGCTTTTTGCCGCTGCCACTGAAGAGAACTTGTTCCTCATTTTCTCCAAGTCACTGCCTCCAAATTCAAACTCCAGAACCATGAAGAGCTGCTTGTCCCCAAAAAGGTCTGGCCGATCATTTTCTGATCCTGTTACTTTGTGGTATTTGTCCCAGGCTTCCAGGAGATACTTAGGATAGGCCCCTTGAACACAATGCACAGAGTACAGGCTGATGAACCCAACAGTCCTATTCACAGACTCCTCAGACAGAAGACTGAGTTCTTTTGAAATTATTATCTCGGGCAGAATCTCTCCAAAGCTCTTTTGAACTTCACCATTTATTCTTTCACTCCCCTCAATGGGAATTATTTTTAAGGCCACAGGCCCTCTCTCACTGTCTATCTGGAAGACCTCTCCAAATACCCCTTCTCCAATTTTCTTGCAATCTTTCATCTTATCTAAAGGAATACAATCCTCAAAAGCAATAGGCCCCTCCTGGTAGCATTCCTGAAACACCTTCTCTGCATCTGTAAGCGTTAGCTCCAGGACAGAAGAGGAATTCCAGGGAGCCAGCAGGACTATGGAGGAAACAGAACAAGCTGAGCACTGAGCCTTAGCAGACAGGTTTGCTTGGTGCTCTGAAAGCAGGGACTTCACAGAAGGGGTACCAAAGCTCCTGTTGTAGGAACTGTCTTCTGTGGTAACTTTCTTCTTCTTATGGAAGGACAGAAGTGCTCGAACTCTACCCCAGGAATAGGAGCTATTGAGGAGTGAATAGTCATTGTCTCTTACATCTGCAGACAACTCCAGAACACTCCTTTTCTTTCCTTTTTGCCTCTTCTGTGGCCTGAAAAAGGAGTTCCTGGGCTGCCGCTGTCTGTTGTTTTTGTGCCTTCCT
>NW_008611890.1:0-240 GCF_000691845.1 Merops nubicus | reverse complement strand
CTAAAGCCGCTGATACAAGCTTTCCTGCAGGTGCTTCCCTCCCCAGAAACCACTTTTTTACTCTTGGGGTTAGGAGACACCGGCAGCTGGCAGGCAGGTTGAATGTCTGCCTTGTTGAGCTTCATGCTCATCAGCCACATTGGCACTTCTCGAGGGTCCAAGACCACCACCGGCGTGCCCCTCTGACCGCCTAAGCGTCCTTCTGTTGTCCCTCTCCTGACATCCTCCCCTAGTTCAGCA
>NW_008611889.1:0-7362 GCF_000691845.1 Merops nubicus | reverse complement strand
TTCTATGATTCTATGATTCTCTGGCTTCAGAAAAAAAAAGAGAATAGAGTATGAATCACATGAATAGCAACCTGGAATGCATTAGAATGCATGTCAAAGTGGTAAGACAACAGCCATCTGGTGTTCTTAAGAGACTGATCACAAGCAGGATCTAAAGCCATTCCTGAAGACCAAAGGAGCTAGTAATCTACTCATTACCATAATCATGTAACATTAACCATGAGTTACCTTATGAGTTTCTTGAAAAACATTGGGAAAAATATTAGAAAGATTCTGGAAAATCCTCTAGAATCTTATCTTCATTCTGGTAGTAACAACAATGTGGAGATAAAAGAAGTTGTTACTTAAAAATCTTTGCGATAAATTGAAGAGAAGACCACAAAATTTTCAAGCCCAGTAGAAATGATAGATGACATACCTTCTTCATGAGGTTGTGTGTACACAGTGAAAACCAAATGGCTTTTTAAAGAAGACCATTTCTAGAATTGTCTTAGTCCCCCTGTGGAGCAGAAAGTAAGTGATGGCTAGAATTGAGTTTCTATAAGTACTTTTCAAAGAGAGCCTGAAAACTGTTGATGCTTCTCCCTGGTTGTGTGGCTGATATTTCAAACTTATCTAACAAGCACACTGGAAGAAATCTTACAGGTACCAAGGCAAAACAGCCTTCTCTTGATTGTATTGAAAGAGATGTGTATAGTCTTATTCTCAACTATTTGCAAGTTCTTTGTCTTTCATTCAGAAACTTCAGTGATAAAATATTTAATCTCATATTGTCAGGAATCTACATTAAACATACAATGGACTCTTGTATTGTGTGTAAAAGTGTGTTAAGCAGCTGGGCCAAAGAACTGGAAAAGCTTGATTATAACTGAAATTGATAGACATGGCAATCTTGCTTTAATTAAAAGAGATTTGAAACTAATCTGAAAACATGTTTTGTTGATTATTCAGATACAGCTGTTACTTACAAGTAGAGAACCTGTTGTGTGAGAATTCCTTTACCAAATTTTGTAATTAAAAAATATTTCCCAGGGAATCTTTTCTCTATCGCTTTGAAAAAGTCTTAAATTCTTTTTTCCCCTTAAATAAACATCTGTAAGCAAATGTTCTGACCTTAGTGGTGGAATTCTCTGCAGTGACCATAAAGTTCTGATGCTTGACCTGTCAAATGTGAAGGTAGTGGATCTCTAGAGGAGTATCAGTGTGCTTCTTGCTGAGTATTTGAATGGAATCAGTGATAGCACAGACTATAACAAACAACTGAAAGAGGTGTAAGAAAGGTCAGTCTGTTGCCCCAGCGTCTTGAGGGCAGTTTCATTAAATGCTAAAGAAGTCTTTGTGGGAGATAAGACTAGTTAGTTAGTTACTTTAAGAAGGTCCCTGTCACAAACAAAAAAAACCAAAAGTAATATAGTGACCTAAAGTACAAAAAAAAAAGGGTAATATTGTTTTTCAGATGCTTTTTTTTTTCCCTACTGCTAAATTACAAGATCTTAAAATACATACATGTATGCACTGGTCTTCTTATCACACAACTTTTTGCTTAGTCTCTGTAAATGTAAATTTCTGTTGGTTTTTCCTCCTCCTTTTTGCGCTACAGTGTGTAGTCTAAGAAAACTTACCTTTGGTCAGAAATCTAATCCAGTAACTTGTGTGTATGCAGGTTTTTCAGTTTACTTTTGTTATTGAATATTCCGTCTTTCTAGATGTAATTTTAATGTATAGTTAACGAGAAAGTAGTTGTTCTTTGTTAGCTTTTTTCCACAGTGGTGTTCCTTACTATTTCCTCTTGTTAGGAATGCCTGGGCAGGGAAGGGTGCTTGGAAGGCTTGATCCTGACTCCTGTAAGGTAGAAATGTTGATGCAGGTTGTATTTGTCTTTCAGCAAGAACTTTAATTTCATTTTTGCCTTAACTTTGTTTCAAAAGCTGCTTTGATTGGGTTGACCCTTCTTTACAGCAAGGAATGGACATCCCTTAGGAAAAAATGGAAGTACCTGTTTTTAAAATCGAAGGTAATCTATATATGTAGTTGGTGCATAATTAAGTCAAGAAGGCCCTTTAGTAGTTTAAAGAGACTGGTTTTATTTCTGTTGGTGTTGTTTTTCAGCAAGTAAATAAGAGATGAGGTCATAGAGACCTACAGTGACTGCGTGAAGAGTTTTTGTCCATTTCAACATTTATTTTTATGCAATGCCTTTTTTTTTCTTTATGGGGAACACACAGAAGTTACCAAGAAAAGTCAGCATAAGCTGCACTTTTTAGACAGTGCAAAATAGTAAGAGAAATAGCTCTAATAACTACTGTAGATCAAGGCTTGAAAACAGATACTCCAAAATGTCAAGCTGCTTATGTATTCCTTGGCTCTGAGAGAAACTGCAGTAAATGCTGCTTTTATAGAGAGTTTTTCTGACTGCCAACGGAAGAACTGTAACACATTTATAGGGAGTAAAAATTGGAATGAAACATGCCAGAGTAGAATAGCAATTACTTCCGTTTTACCAATGGGACAGAATTAATGTAATAAATCATTCAGACAATAATTGGAGATATGTTTGAAAGATGGCTTAGTTACAAGTTATAATTTAATTAAATGATAAATTAGAAATAATGACAAGTTTGTATATAATTCAGCCAAACCCAAAATTTCCATTAAGGCATATGTATTTGCTTCCTATTTAAGTAACAAAGAGAATAAAATGAAAAATCCTAACTTCCTTTTTATTAGCATGTATGTGGAAACAGAAACTTTATGAAGGCAAAATACAGCAATAGTAGCTCTTAAATGGAAAAAAAAATTATTGAACACTGGTTGCTAGAAAGGGTAACCTCATGGTGTTGGAAGGTAGTAGTAGAACAGAGTGCAGAATCCTTTGGAAAATAATTTATGTGACATTATATTCCAACTAATTACTGTACATATGAAATATGAAGTTCACGTTATGTTTTCAAAGCAGTCATGACCCTTCTTGGTATGAGAAGATCACCCATTAGATCTTTTCTTTACTCTTCTCTACCATATGTGACTATACACTGCACAGATACAAGCTGTTCATTATTGTTAGGATAACAGCCATTTTAAGGACAGGAGCAAAGAATTGCAGCATGTTGCTGGCACACTTGAAGAAAAAATGCTGTGATACGGGTGAAGGTGGTGACAGAATAGGAATTGTATTGCACTTAAAGAAGCCACAACATAACTCATGAGAGGGATTAATGTAGGCCTAGATTGTTAAGCTAGACTTGTCTCAGAGTTGTGGAGAGGGATTAAAAAACAATAACCACCCCCCCCCCCCCCCCCGCCTTTTTTTATTGCACAATACTTTGGCTATATTATGGCCAGGAAGGCCAAAGCCAGCCAGGGAGAGCTGGTTAGTGTCAGTACTAATTTTCTGCTGACAATAAGTTTCAGGAGGGAAATAATTTTCTAGCATGGTTTCTGAAGCAAAGGGATTTGAAGAAAATATCTGAACTCTGAGATAATTCAAAGCAAAAGCCTACACATGCAGGGAAAAGGGCTATGTTTCATCTATACTTCAAATATTATTCCTTTGTTATAGAAAACAGCTTGCAAAATAGTTAGGTGTAGCCCTGATTTTTTTTCTGGAAGCTCATCAGCCAGTTTTTTGCAAGCTCCATGTACTATTTGAGAGAGGTGTTTCTCACAATGAAAGATTAGTAACCAAATACTCTCTAGGCAGAGCTGTGACATAGTTGACTTGCAAGACAGAAATTCTTAGTAGATTGTAAGAGCTGCCAAGCAGCTTGATATGATCTAAACCTTTACTAGCAGACAAGTTGGAAGTTCAAGGGTCCTTCTATACAAAATACATATATGGAAGTTGTCAATAAAAATAGAGTTCTTCCCAGAATGTTGAACAAAAAGCTAAACAATACAGAAGACTTTTTTTTTTTATAGCTGTATTTGACTGAATACCACTGAGGAGGTTCCATGAACTTTCTTATGTATCTTTGTACTCCTTGCACATGTATGCCACTTCTAAATAAAGGAAACTATAGTTAGTTATTGGTAAAAGACAGTGTTGCAGGAAATATATCTCCATGTCTAAAGGACAGGTGAGGTAGAGCAAATTACCCAAGTCACACAGAACAGTAGATTGCCTAGTGAATGGGCTTTTAAAGAACTATATGCAGAATGTGTTGAGATATGAAGAACTACATCATTCCTGGAAAAAGACCTAACATATAAGGTACCCATTTAGTCTAGATCAGCTGTTGTGTCTTTCACTGGAAAAACTTATCTTTCTCTCAGTTACAGCTCCAAAACAGTGGACATAGAGCTCCCAAAGTGGTAACTGCATTAGAATTTGTAGTCTGTATGAACTTTTAGAAGTTTCCTTACAAAGAAGTATCTATCCACAGAAATGAGAATCCTGCTCTTTCCTCTGTGGTAGAGTACAGAAACTCTAAACTCATTGATAAATTTAGAAGTGAGGGTGACCTCAATATCCAGACTCCTAGGTGTTTTGTGGGAGGCTGCTGAACACAGAAATACTTGTTATGGCTTGGTTGCTTCTGTTAACTGGATGTCCTAGATTTCGGAATACTTTACCACTGACCTGGGCTTGTCTTGAGACTTATTCCTATTTGTAGATTTTTCAGTATTTACTACACTTCTTACATTCCTGATGCTCTGGGAGCCCAGTAACACAGGTAATTAAAAAGACAATCTGTCTTATGACGATGTCAATGACTTGGCTTCGTTACACTGCATAGTGGGAAGTCATGTCTGAATTGATAACAAATACAATTCTTTTAAGACCACAGAGACTACCAGGAGAGAGCATGTTCTTCATAATAAGTAGTTTTCTTAATAGATGAAGCTGTTAGGCATCATGCTACATGTTAGGGGCACTGCCTAAAGGTTAATACAATTGGTAAAACTAGCCAAGATCAGAAAATCTGTTAATTGAAAGTCTGCTCTTTATGAGCATAGAGACAAGGTATTGAACAGGCCCTATTCTAGCCAGTCCTGTACTGACATTTTCAGACTGACTGAAACAAGGAAGTTTGAGGGAAAGAAGGAAACATCCCATCAAACAGGGAAGTTTGAGGAGAATGAATCTGTCACTGCCTCCAGTGTTTGATTCATATGTGTGTGGACATGACCTATAGCAGCACAAATCCCCTCTGCTACCAGAAGATCCTGGATATAGGTTTAGCTATTCAGAAAGATTCAATGTGCTGCAGAGAGAGGCATGTGTGCTACTTAGGTTATAATTTCACTGTAAGGGAATTGTTTAATTTAATTTTTCTTCCCTCTCCTCACATTACAATGACTAATCATATGATAAATAAGAAACATTATAGTAGTCTGTTAGGAAAAAACACATCTCCATTTCACCAAATAATAAATTTGCTGAGCACATAGCCATTGTTGTAGGATGTTAAGAGTAGAATCCTTATAAAAAGCTATGTCCTGTATTTCTAGTCAAGTAAATGCACAATCAATTTCTCTCTGACACAGTCTGAAATCAGAAAAAAAACCCTGAGACCCAAATAGAGTATGCCAAATAAAAACTTATTACTTGCAAATAAATCTAAGAAGAGAGTAAGAGCCTAGTTTAAGACAAGATAGAACTTCCTCATTCAAGAGAGGTCCTTGACAAAGCACTTGCAAAGCCAGAAAGATCCAGATTTCACATCCCTTAAGGAGCATGCCTGCAAACTGCTATCGAAAGGAATGGGTTAAAAAGCTCTAGATTAGCTGAGATACTGGCTGCCAGGGCAAAACAAGCAAGAGGCTCTATTCTGCGGCTCCTGCCACAGATCACTAAAAGTCTGGGCTCAAAAGAAACTAAGAAATATTCCATATTAAAAGAACTGAAACACTGGCACACAAATCCTGTGTTTATGGTACTTTTAAAAGGCTTTTAATTATTAATGCCAGTTTTTCGAGATGAAATGAGACACACAGAAAGTGCTGCTAAAAGCCTCACAATAGTTCTTTTGTATGCAAAGCCAAAAAAGCATTCTGAAAATTTCTTTGGCAGACAAAATAAAAATGGGTTTAGGCTTTTGATGCCCTAGACTTTTTTTTATATGCCACATGTTCCCTTAAAATTATTTGGTTTAGAAGTGTTGTTTTACTTGGAAGAAACTTGGAACAGGAGAATTGCCGCCAACTGGAATTCTACTGTAGCCATACAAGAAGCTGCAAACTATTATTTTACCTTCTTAGAATTCACTGCTGACAAATTTAATCAGGTTGTCAGTCTGCATGACTTACTGGGGAGGGATGACACTTTTAGCTGAGAGAATTTGATGTGCACTCTGTTATACTCATGCTGATGCTAATTTTTAATACAGCTTCCTAAAACAGGGCAGATATTTCACAGGAAATGGGACCACTGTCCCAAAGACTTTACAACCTGAGCTGACTCAATATCAAAACTGAATACCAGGTTGGAAGGGATTTCAAGGATCTTCTGGTCCAAGCTTCTTGGCAAAAGCACAGTCTAGACAAGATGGCCAGCACCCTGTCCAGCTGAATCTTAAAAGTGTTCAGTGTTGGGGAATCCATCACTTTCCTGGGGAGGTTACTCTATTGGCTGATTGATCTCATTGTAGACAATTTGTGTCTTGTGACAGCTGATTGCACAGACCCAGTGTAATGGTTTGAAAGCAAACCAGTGAGACACTCCAAGTCAGAAATACAATTTAATAGGAAAAATAAAGTAAATGCAATAGTACAAAGAAACCACTGACAGAGTCAGAATATGACCTGACACTCTGTTAGTTAGGGTGGTGGTAGCAGTCCAGATGAAGTGGTCTTGTTGAAGCAGTGATCCCGTAGAAAGGTCTTGGTAGCTCTTGTCCTCTGGAAATCCAGTGGGTAAGGGCCCCTTGTGGGTAAGAACCCCAGATTATATCCAGATGGGAACACTTGCTCCTCCCCCCTGGCTGGAGAATCTCACAATGGGCTGATGTTATTCTGTGAGTCATGCAGTGGGTCCTTGATTGCCCATTAAATGGAGATAGCTCCCAGAGGGAGTTATCTGTGAGTCATGGGGCAAGGCATGGATGGGCCCATTAACAGAAGATAGTCCGGAGGGAAGAGGCAAGGAAAACACTGCCCCGCCTGGTTTCAACAGCTCATGAAGATGGTGATAGAATGCATACTTTTGGGCAGATCTTACATTGTAACCTAGGACACCCAGTTCAGGAGTGAAGCCAAGACTAAGACTTTTTTTTTTTTTTACACCCACATTATTTATAGAATTTTTACAAGCAGGTTGTGACATATCTTAACTGGTACTCTGGACTTCTGTGGTGGTTGTGGTGACTTCACTGGTTCCTCGCTCTCCTTGAATGACAGAATTACATGCTGACCACACAGAGC
>NW_008611888.1:0-335 GCF_000691845.1 Merops nubicus | reverse complement strand
GTCACTAGACCTGGCAGCTCAAAGGCTCATCCAGCTTGGTCTTTACACTTCCAGGGCTGGGCCATGCACAACTTCTCAGGCCAACCTGTTCTAGCATCTCACTCTGACAGTAAAGATATCTTCTTAATATTTATTTTAAATCTACCCTCTAAGTTTAAAACCATTACCCCTTGTCCTGGCACTATGCTCCCTGATAAAAAGTCCCTCCCCATCTTTCCTGTAGGCTCCTTTTAAGTACTGGTAGGTCTCTATAAGGTCTGCCTGGAGCCATCTCTTTCCTAGGCTAAACAACCCCAACCCTCTCAACCTGTCTTCATAGGAGAGATACTTCAGCT
>NW_008611887.1:62326-68507 GCF_000691845.1 Merops nubicus | reverse complement strand
TTAGGAGGAACAGAAGGCATATGCTTCAGCCAGAAAGAAATAGCTTGTTACCAATCTGATGTGCTGCCAGTCCCTGGACATCTTTTCAGAACATCAGTCAGCATCAAAATGAGTTTTCTTATAGTGTTATTCTTTTTTTAATTTTTTTTTTTTTTTTAACAGCAAATTGCAGTTAGAATACAGTTAAAAATGGAACATAGTTGGAGTGAATTGTGTCTTCCCAAATCAGGATTTTCTTAAAGATAGTTCTTGGTTCTTTTTGAAAAATGCTGCAGCAGCATACAAACAATTTGGCTCCTTCCCTGGGGTGTGAGTAGTGTTCTCAGTATTGTCAGTGGGAGCAGCTGGTTGCCAATGCAAGTTACTGCTGATATCCTGGTTTTTCCACAGGGCCACTGACCTGTGGGGATGAGAGGAGTCAGGAGTCTTTCTCTCCCAAAAGACAGACACTACCAATCGTTTGATAGAAACACATGATAGAGCTTCCATGTTTGTGGTGGCTTCAGGGTCCTGCTTGGGTTGGAATGTGAACAGGGTTAATACAGTCTGTTTGGAGAATAAAAGTTGGAACAAACACACAGAGGTCATTATATAAGTAGAGCAGAGCAGGTATGTAAGTCTTTTTAAATGATGAATACAACTTTTCCCACTTAGTCTTCCAAATGAAGTTATGAGCACACTTTTGTCTGGAAGAGTTGGCCTGTTGGCTTTAGCACCCCTTTCGTGCACTGCTCTAGCTGCCACCCGAACATTTCACAGAATCATAGAATGGCTTAGGTTGGGAGGGACCGTAGAGATCATCTAGTCCAACCTCCCTGCCATGGGCAGGGATGCCTCTCAACTAGACTAGGTTAATTTGTACCAATTTACCATGTACCAAGTTACAGAATCCTAGAATGGTATCACAGAATGGTAGGGGTTGGAAGAGACCTCTGGAAATCATCTAGTCCAAGGCCCCTGCCAAAGCAGGTTCACCTTGAGCAGGTTACACAGGAGCACATCCAGATGAGTTTTGAAAGTCTCCAGAGAAGCAGACTCCACAATCTCTCTGGACAATCTGTTCCAGTGCTCTGTCATCCTTACAGTAAAGAAGTTTATCCTTATGTTCAGATGGAACTTCCTGTGTTCTGGTTTGCGTCCATTGCCCTTTGTCCTGTCACTGAGCACCACTGAAAAGAGTCTGGCCACATCCTCTTGACCCCTGCCCTTTAGATATTTACAAGCATTTATAAGATCCCCTCTCAGTCTTCTCTTCTCCAGGCTTTAGTTTGTTTGCAGACCCAGGTCTCTCAGCCTTTCCCCTAAAGAGATGTTCCAGTGCCCTAATCATCTTTGTAGCCCTCTGTGTCAGCCCTTCCTCTCAGTTTTTTATCACTTGCTGAGGGTACACTCTGTCCCTTTATCCAGGCCATTGACGAATATCTTGAACAAAATGGGACCCAGTAGTGATCCCTGGGGAACACTGCTAGCTACGGGCCTCCAATTACACCATTATCACACTTCTATAGACATGTCTTTTCTTTCACTAACACCTAAACGTGCTACAAGGCTATTGTGTGTATCACATGCTTCTGCAAAGTTCCTGTCTCTAGAGGTTTTGCTTGCTGTTGCCAAACTTGCAGGCACAGGCACGTGGCAGTTTAGGCCAAGCATGAAAAAGGGGCGGGTAGGAGAAAGTTTCATGGTCCCTTAAGGTAAGTCTTTTTTTTTTTTTTCCTGTTTGTTTGTTTGTTTTACTTAACCAACCTAGAACAACTAAATATTTTCATAATGTTGGTATTATGTTGCTAATAAATAATGTAGATTGTTCGTTTTTTGTGATAGTCTTAGCACTTCGCAGTGACTTGCACATCTGATTTGTTATGAGAGTTTGAAAAGCAAAAACCTAAACCTAAACAAAAAAAATTCTGAATTTGTAAGAAATAGGAGTGTGCTGTTTTAGACAAGATAGGGCTTTCTTCCCTAGAACACAGATTTTGTTTCTCAGACATACCTTGTGTGCCATTTATGAGAGTATTTAGACCGAACATTTGAGGTAGGGTCTTATATTTTCTTCTTGCTTTTCACAGGCTTTGGGGAACCATGAATTTGATGAAGGTGTGAGTGGATTATTGGATCCTCTTCTTAAAAATGCTAATTTTTCAATCCTGAGCGCAAACATTAAAGGAAAAACTCCATTAGGAAATGAAATGATGAAATATGTTAAACCTTTTAAAATAGTACATTTTGACTCAGAACCAGTAGGAATTGTTGGCTACACTACAAAGGAAACTTCTTTCCTTTCACAACCCGGTATGTTTTCTTTAGTATATATGTTTAAATCCCTTGTTACTATTTTTTACTTGCTCACTTGTTTGCAACCAAAGATGAATGTTTGCGGCTGAAAAGCAAGAAGTTTGTTGTTTTATCAGTATTTACTAGTATTAGTGCAACTTTGTAACTGCCTCATTTTTAAACTGGAGAAGGTTTGTTAACATTAAAAGCTATTTTCATATAGACTTAAATTATTTAGCATCACTGAATTATCTAAG
Source organism: Merops nubicus (assembly GCF_000691845.1). NCBI lineage: Eukaryota > Metazoa > Chordata > Aves > Coraciiformes > Meropidae > Merops > Merops nubicus. The sequence continues at coordinate 65,976 of NW_008611887.1, read as the reverse complement.
AATATAAGGTCAGTGAGATTGCAGGAGAACTGGGAGGAAAGGGTGGGCTTTGGGGTTTTTATTGTTGTTTGGGTTTTTTAATTGATATTCTTTTATATTTTATTGTTATTTATCCTTTTAAACAAATGTTAAAACATGACTACAGCTTATCTCTGAAATGAAATGTGTTCAAGACATTTATGTGTGTCTCGAAATTTTGCTTGTGAATGCCTCTGTGCCTAAGCCCTAGTACAAGCAAGGAGAGCTTCGTGTGTGTTTTTGAAGCACAAGTTGCCCAGCATGTTTTTAGCCTCTCAAATATTTCCAGAAATTAGACTACAGAAGGAACACCCATTCAGCTTTTACCACAATTGGTTCATTCATGAGTAAAATTAGAATTGATGAGGAAAAAGACCTCTCAATTTCTGACTATTTTTTCCAACATTTAAGAGGTTTTGGCTTGTTGAGGGTTTTTTTTTAGTAAAATAAAATGTTCTAGTGGAATGAGAAACACATTTCAATCAGCTGTTGGAGATCTGAGTCACTGCCTGCTCAAAGCTCAGGCCCTCTCTGACAAAATCAGACTTTATTCCCTGGCTTAAGCAGTTGGGATGCCCTAAAAAACAGTTTAAAGCTTTGACATAGGATTTCATATTATTACTTCTCTTTCCATTGCTTGGTAATAAGGAAGTACTGAGTAGCTGTCTTGAAAAAAGGAATATTCAATACTTTGAGGAAGCATTAGAACATAAAACTGTTCCTTCTGTGCCTTTTAATTACTATGCTGCATGTTTATCAAGAAGTGGATGTCTGAGGTCTGAACAGATTTCTGTATCTCTCTTCTATTTTACAGTGATGTGCTTTTGGAGTCTTTTTTTTCCCTTGACAAAAAAGAAAATTGGTCTGTATTTTGTGTAGACAATAGAATTTCACCTGTGCTTGGGGTCATGGGTGTAGGTATCTGACATAGAATCATAGAATCCTTTAGACATAACACCAAGTCTGAAAAATGGACAAATAGCCAATATGGTTCTTCATTAAGGATTAATAAAATAGAACTCAGCTCTTCGTCTAAAAAACTGCATTGGTGTGGTAAAGTCATCAAGTTCACTTTTGTTCAAATAAATATTAGAGGAAAATCCAGGTAGCGCTGGAATGATTCTGTGAGGCATTTAAATATATTTCCAATAAAATTGAGACATCACGTCGGATGCCTCGGTATGCTGAGACATTGTAACAGAGACCAGGGCTAGGAAAAGCAGCGTGCTGAAGGAAGGCTTGTTAGCTCCATAGATGGAGCTGAAGCAGCTCAGTGTATCCCACAGCGTAACTGAGCAACAAGCAGGGCAAAGTCTAACAGCAACATTTATAGTGATCAGAGATTTTATCATTTTCTGCTTCGCCTTCTCAGTGCGGGGAGGAACATTTGGAAGCTTTGAAAATGCGGGTTCAGGACACGTTAATATAGCTCAGTGATTATATGACCTGTGACCCAGCAATCCTTCAGACTGATAAAATCATGACAGAAGCGGGTCTGTGGCAAAACAATTACCAACCTAATTCCTTAGCTCAGTGAGTAAGAGACGTGTGATTTTTAAATGCAACACCTTGCTTATCTCTACGCAGTTCTTGCAGATGATTCAGTTTGCTCAGACTCTGCAGCCGTTGCTTTGGCACGCTGTACACTCCTAGGGCATTCTCAAGGCAAGCAGGAAGCTTGAAAGTGCTGAAATGTGAATTCCTACGTGACTGCTTTCTGTGGAAATCTTTTGCGAGTGTGATTTCTTCTATTGTTAAATCTCAAGAATTTCCACATGAAATTACAACTTGTACTTTTCATAATCTGCTTAAAACAGCTCTCAGCATATTTGAACGGAGTATAAAGTCCTTAAACCTGAGTGTTTCCATTGTGAAGGAACAATTAATCTCTGCTGAAGGCACTGCTAATGTTACTGTTTGGAAACCATAGGGATGGGGAACTCTTAGCACAATTTATAGATTACAGCCAATTGGCAGTTATTCTAAGGTTTCCCTCCATTTTACTGCATACAGCTATCTCAGCTGAACGCTCAGCCAGTTTTTCCACATCCTGCAAGAGCTGTTCATAACTTTGCCCATAGACAGGTTTGTCTATGTATTTGCTTTGCACTGATCATCCCAAGACCATCTTTCTAGTATTTTATGGTACCAACTCACTTGCTTTAGTTCTGCAATGATGTTGTAAACCCCACAAAATAGCTAATGTCTATCTGTCCTGAGAGTTGCTACATACACACTTGGTGCTGTGAAATAATAGGTCTCATTTTGTCCACTGTATTTTCATATAAAGTGGAAAGCCAAAGCTTCTTACTCCAGAACCTGACAGGCAGCAAAATATTTACTAAAACTGTCAATTTGGCCGAGTTCTCTAAAACAGAATTTTAAATTCCATTTATTCCTCTGTATTCTGGCTAGCTTGCATAATATTCTTAACGTGCAGCCAGTTCTTTTTGCCTTGTTCATTTATAGCACGGTTTGGATGCTTTACCTGAAACTCTACCCCATCTAAAAAGAGAAGAGGATGTCACGTCAGTTTAATGCCTTGGAAGAGAAGTGAAACACTGACATGAGCAATAACTGACTCTTAAATAAGCACTTTATTACAATTCAGGTTGTTCTGAGAAATGTGCAGTTGAGTGCTTAAGCAGCGTATTGCTTTTTGCCTGGTTTCTTAGAGAAGTGAGCGCTGTGTTATTGCTCTTACAGTCTCCCACTGTGTAACTTTTGAACCTGCTGGCCCATTTCAGCTCAGGCAGATCAAGCGCTGAGATGACTAGGATACAAAGCTGTGTGACTTGCCATGGCTATGTCATGGAGAGGGGGGACAAGAAGGCCCTGCAGCTCCCAAGCATAAATCCTTTTCTGAGGGTGAGGTGGGCAGCAGGCAGTCACTGGGTGGATGGGTTGGGACTGCCGCTGCCCACGCCAGGGCTGGTGGCTGCCTGTGCCCTGCTGTAACAGTCCTGGGAGAGAGATGGACTTTCTGGCACGGGACAGGCCTTGTTTTCCTTCTCATTCTGAAAATTGTTCTGTTTGTTTGTTTAAATACGGGTTGAAGATTAATAATAATATGTCTTAAGTGTGTGGTGCATTGTAGCCTGCAACGGTGTAGAGAAGTAACAGCTGGTGCTGATGGGGAGTGTTTGCTTATCCTGGGTTATCATGGGCCACCTGGATGCATGCCATGGGAGAAGTTAGCCTGCAGGCAACTGTGTGCTAGCACAGCTAGTTAGTGGCTTGCTTTTGGTCTTTGTTTAGAGAGCTCAGCTCTCTTTACAGAACTGGTCTCTACACAACAGGACATGTGCATGGCCATTGTAGTTGGTCCATGGGTGGTAAGATGAACATGTGAGGGGCCTACACTCAAGGAGCATTTCTCAGGCGTCTCTGTTTGCCAGCAGCTCCGTATGAAGCCCAGCTTGTCAAGCACAATGATGTACAACAAGGGGCTGAAGCTGGTGGCTTCTTTCAGCCTGGAGAAGGAAGGCTAAGGGGCAACTAAGGGCAGTCTTCCTCTATCTTAAGGGAGTCTACAAAGGAGACAGGGACAGAATCTTCCCAGATGGCCACAGAGACAAGAAACAATGGGCTCAAGTAGTACCACAGGAAATTATGGTGGGACATAAGGAAAA
>NW_008611887.1:0-62295 GCF_000691845.1 Merops nubicus | reverse complement strand
AGAGCGGTTAAGTCATGAAACAGGTTGCCCAGAATGGTTGTGGAATTTCAGTTTGCTTGGACAAAACCCTGAGCAGCCTCATCTGACTTTGAGTTCCTGCTTTGAGCAGGTTTTGGACTTGGTGGGCCCCGGAGGTCCCTTCCAACCTCAATTAACTTACAACTCTTTGATTCTAAGAAGAGGTCCACAGGAAGAAAATGTGGGGATGCACTGCATAATTCACTCTGCAATGTGCAGCACAGAGATTCCCTCTGGCAGTAGGAGAACTATTCATGGGTGTGGTGGTGAACCAAATTCTGTAACCCTCTTTTATCTCTTCCATTGTAGCAGCTTCCTCTTCATTTCCTGAGACATTTTGCACTGGATTGTGAATTCGTTTCACTCCTCACTTTGTTATGAAATAATGTAAATCTTTTGACTTTAAAGGCATTTTTCAAAATGGTTTGGTAAAAAAACTCTGCAGGAAGGAGAGGAATTAGAGGCGAATTTGGTAGAAATGCTACTCATTTGTCTCCACCAGAAAGTTTAGGATTACAGTTTGTCTACTCTGTTCTTAAACTCTATTCTTAAGACTTTGTCAAAGAGATTAGCCTCTTACATAGGAATTCCTCTTGTGCAACACAAGACACTGTGCCCGGGATAAAGGCGCATGTTTGTCTAGTGTTCTTGTAACTGTCATGTTAGAATAATTTCAGTGGGCACAGAAACCTTGCAGAAGGATTGTTAGTTTCCCAACATTGTGGTCCAGAAGAGGTTTCTCCTTTCCAGACTTTCCGTTCTTTATGTTCTCATTTCAGGATGGTAGCTCAGTTGTGTGCTCTGCTGTATTGGTATTACTGAGAGTGGTTCACATTAGGCAAGATAATTTGTGTAAAAAGGCAATTTAGAGTTTAGTGCAGGATTTTGAAGAAGCTGGTCTTTTAAAGCCTTGGCGGTGGGAAAGAACAAGATGAGTGTGGAGTAAAAAAAAGGAGAGATTTAACTTGGACAAAGATGGAAGATCTCAAACAAATAGAATTTGGGAAGAAAAAAAGCTTTAAAGTACAAATGTTTCTACTCAGACACTGACATATTTAGTTTCCTTTCTGTAGCTAAATAATAAAAGCCAATCGGTATTTGATCCCATAGTTGGTGTCACTGGATTTTTTTTTATGGAGTTACAAGTTGTTTACTATAGGCAAGTACTCACAGCTCAGTGTAGGAATTTTGTATTAGTCTAAGCACACAGGTGCTCCTGAGAGACTGGAGAACATCAGATCAGGAGCTTGTACCAACCAAGGACATTTGAAAACCACTGACATACAAAGTTCTGTTAATTCTACAAAAGTATCCAATTTCAACTATTATTTTTTTAAACAATAGTTAATTTAGTTTGTAAATGCATTCACGTTTGTCCTTTTTTTTAAGGGGATGATATAATCTTTGAAGATGAAATTGAAGCATTGCAAGTACAAGTGAATAAACTTATTGGTATGGGAGTGAACAAAATAATTGCCCTAGGACACTCTGGTTTTACCGTTGACAAGAATATTGCCCAGAAAGTGAAAGGAGTGGATGTTGTGATTGGAGGACATACAAACACATTTCTCTACACAGGTATTTTACTTCTTACTAAAATGTTGCTTCTAAAGCAAACCTGAAACTGATTGTTTCCTCTTCAAAGTTGGGGGACTTTCACAGATGTAGTTTACTGCTGGCTGTGCTGGTGCAGATTCACAGCTGGTACCTATCCATAACTTCAATGGAAGAACTTAAAACAGTGTGTGAGCAAGAAGTGCCTAAACTCACTGAGACGTTCCTTAATGCTGTGGATGTTGAAGGTGACCTAAACGAAGTGAGACAGAGGAACAAAGGTAGTAATACTGGTAAATTGCTGCCAAACTTATTGTCTCTGTTTCAAGATGAAGTACTGGGAATCTAAACCTGAAACCCTGAATCAGAGTTGACACGTGGATGATGCCCACAACCAGGCAAGACAGATCCTCCTCTTGGTTTTCTCTCAAAGCCTGGTCAACCTTGGGTGAAAACCAGCTAGGAAATCACCACCAGGTCCCTGCCTTTAGAATCAACATCAGGTGTCCTGCCTCTAAAGTTAACAGTATAAAGGCTGGCTCTGCTTGTAGTGGGTGGGGGAGGTTTTTGGTGGTTTTTTTGGTTTTTTTTTTTTAATGTGGGGTTTGTAGTTTTTGGAAGGGCTTCTGGGCTGCTACAAGCAGAGTTCCCAGTGGTGGTGGGAGAACTTCATAACCAGGACAGGAAAAGGATTATGTATGTAATGATGCTGTTTCTTGGCAATTACTGTATGACTGGAATTGGGCTGATGACCTGGCTTATTCCTTGCCTTATAACATGGCTTCTGATTCAGCTTGCTCCTTTCTTTGCTTTCTCATATACTGTGAGTGGATGTATTGATCTATTCCTCTGGTTGTTAGCCAGCTTGTGTCTTCTGTAGATACTCAGGAATGGGAGGGAAAGGTGTAGCCTGTGTGCTTCCTATTGATGGCAGTGTCCTTCCTACTGGGGCATGCAGTCAGCAAAAAACAAGCTCATACATATCAAAGAGTGAAAAAGATTTTTACATTTAACCTTATATGTGACTTAACAAAAAAAATCAGTCATATAAGACTTCAAAAGTGATAGCGATGTTGATTGTCTATAGAACCTGATTCTCTATTTATAGATCTCCATTAGTCCTGTTGTTAAAAAACTTTAAAAATTTTCTCAAGTTTCCTCTGTCTTTTTCAGACCCTCTTCTAATCTCTGACTTTATTTTTCTTTCCCCTAGACATCATTCCAGAGATAAATGTTGTTGATCTCATTTCTTCTGCAGCAATGCTACTTCAGGTAGAACCTGCCATCAGGAGCCTCTCCAATGCTGCTGTCTTCCCTGTGTTAGTGTGTAAGGGCACAAGTAAAAGAAAGGCTGTTTGATGATTTTTTTTTTTTAAAAAAAAAAAGTCAAAGATAGCTCAATGCATTTGGCAGAAGCTTCATTAACTGGTTGAGAGTATAACAGGAACTCACTGTCATTTTCAGCAGCTTCCCTTGTGCCCCAGTTGCACGGTTAGCACCATGTACCCTAGGAACCATTTAAAGGTTTTATGCTGTCTGTTTCATCCTCTCCTCTTCCTCCTCATCTCCTCTCAGTTTCTTATGCTTTTTTGACCCATTCGGGATCTCACCTTCTACTTTCCAACTTGTTAAACAACTGTATGCTACAGTTCTACTTTAAAAAGTTCAGAATATCTCTTCAAGTTGGTCTCAGGGAATAACTTAAGACACAAAGCACTGACACACCTGCAAGCCAAAGGCTGCAACAGGGAAGTGGTCAAACCAGAACAGGCAACAGGACTGACCATCCCAATGCCTTTTCCTCAAGGGTGGCTGAAGGAGAATGGTGAGGGAAGAACAGACAAGCCTGTAGAGATGCAGTACTCAAATCTGCTCACTTCTCCCACCAGCTTGCAGCTCAGGGACTTCCCAAGACAGAATTGATATCTTGGTATTTACTAGTTCCCACTGGAACTTCTCTTCCCTAAGCTTGCACCATCTTCCCTGTCAGCCCCTTCAGCCTTTCACCTTCACAGGAGCTGGTGGCAGGACATTCTACTGCTGACCTGCATGTCCTGCAGAGACCTTGGTCTCCTATCTGTGTGAAGCCTGGTGCCCGCTAGCAGCATATTTTAGCAGTTTTCTTAAATTACTTTAAGATGGGAAAAACAAGGAAGCACACATTATTCAAAGTGTGCATTTGTCATGGGTTTACACAGTGAAATCCAGATCCTTTTGCTTGTTGGTCAATGCCTCTAGAGAGTTTGTGCCTTAAAGTAGTAGTCATAGTAGCCAAAACTCCTCATTGGGTGTGGTTCAAAGAAGTTCACAGTTTGGAATCATGATGTGAGGTGCTCCAGGAGTTGAGATACCCAAGTTCATATGCTGTCTAGTTCTGTAGGAGTTCACATGCAGATTTCTTGTCATCCTGGAGCTGTCAGACCAGACCAGGTTAAGCTGTTCCATCTCTCTCCATTAGAAGCTGTCTAGGATTCACAGGCCCAGAGACAGCACTCAGAATGGGGCTCTGCAGCCCTCAGGTTAAAGACCTGAGCTGGAATTGGGTTCTGGTCCCTGTTCCAAAGGTCGTACCATTTTGATAAAACAAGTAGGTCTTTTTTATTAACAGTGGAGAGGTTAGAAAAATAAAAAATAAGAAGAAATATCTGGTGGAGGTACACCAAAAAGTATGTATCCACTTAATTGGTCAAAATATGTTTTTATCTAGAATGTAATCTGAGCCCCAAATTTTTATTCCAGTTGCTGAGAAGCACTTGGTGATCCATCCAGGAGCACCAGGCATCCATTTTTGAACCACTCCTTTCTGAGTCAAAACTCTCAGCCAACATTCACAATGAAATAGCTGCATCTGTGGAGGTGATTTGACTACAGAGTAAAGCATCTAATTTTCAGTGTCTCTGTATCTATGTGTACATGAAGCCTATAAGGTCTCATTTAAATCAGTAGAGATTTAATCAATAACTGGCAGCAGAATTTGGGAGACTGTTTCAGCTTGATCTAAGGGGAGACATACCAGCTGGTCAGCTGAATCTCTGGTTGTCATGGTTGTTGGGAGATATGCTGCTTGTGCAGACACCTCCATAGAGATATCTTAATATAAGGGCTTAATCTAGGACTAGTCCAACCTATCTGTCTATAAGACATTTGCAAATTTCCAGTTTATCCACGGATTATGTGGCAAATATTGCCTTGACTTGTTCAGTTGTGGTTTGGGTTTGTAGAACTGATCCAAACAGTAATGGTAATTTTAGGTTAGAGCATTTACTTTCTGGTGTTCATCAGAAAGGAGGTTCTGATAAGGTAGTATGCTGGCAAAAATGAGGTAAAAAAATAGGAAAGTGTTACAGGTTCTTCAGTTGCCCAGTATGAATTTGTGCCTTTATAATAAAACAGCATCTCACACTTTGTGTGTGTGAATTCTAGTGCCGTTTTCTTTGGGGATAAGATGCACCGAAAATTCTTTTTCTTTCAGAAGGAACACATCTATCCTAGAATGTTTCATAGTGCTGATTAATTAATACTGTAAGAAAGCATCGGTATCAGAAAGTATTTCTTCAGAAAGCAAGAAATGAATGAGGCTCTGGTGAGCACTTAACCAAATGCAGCTGGTGTAAACTAAAATGATGACCTGGAAGCAAAACTTTCTCTTGCTAACGCTCTGTTCATCTGAGGGCTGCACAAGGGCAAGAGATCAAAACCAAGTCCTTTCTCAGTTCCAGAAACCCCAAAGCCACTTTCGTGTGCATAAATCCTGTAGAGTTCTCATTAGCTACAGGATTTCTTAAATTCTTCCCAAAATAAATATTGAATAGTGAAGAGGCACCATCAAGAAATCAACTCTTGGACAGCTTGAAAGTAGAAAAATGGAATTTCCTGTTAACTGTGGTTCACCTTGTAGTTTGTTACAGCCATTCTTCCTGGAGAAGTGGAATGATTAGAGGTAAATATAAATAACGTTGGAGTTCTAGGAGGAACATTTGTCATGCTGCTTATTCCAGGATTTCATACTACATAAACAACTGTAAATGGAAGGAAACCAGTTGTTGTGTGAGCACTGGAAGCGAGGAGCCTGTTTTCCTCCGGACCCATGTCCTCGGTGCCCTGTCCCTCGCACCCACGCCCTGCTGGCACCCCGCTGCTCGCCGTCGTGCGGATGGGCACCGCGCCTGGCTTTGGGACAGGCGTGGAGGGGGCTCTGCAGTGGGGCCTGCCCTGCGGCACGTGGCGCTTCTCAGAGCTGCCCAGCCTTCGTCTGTGCTGACAGCGGGGTAGAAATACCGATGGGAATAACAAGGAGGAGTGATGCTACTCAGATGGTATTGTCAAGGAGACGGGGAGAAGGCTGGTGCCCCAGAGACAAGAGCTCTGCTGTGTAGTTTTCTTTGCTGCTGTCCTCTCCCCTGCATGGTTTCTAAACCCTTTGATAGCCTGTGCAGATTGAGCTGAGATCTCTTTTGTCTGTAAAAGCCTTGCTTTAATCTGTTTCTGAGTTCTCCATCTGACCACCATTCAAACTTTGCAGGTTGGTAAGAGTTTTAAACCCATGACAACCTAGCTCTAATGCTATGAAGTTTGATTTGCAGAGGGTTTGCAGCCTGTCTGAAATTTTGGAGGCTGTCAGGATAGTAAAAAAAAAAAACCCATCAGTTGAGTGTACACACAAATCCATTGAACTGCTTGTAGGTTTTCTGACTGCATATTAACAGTACAAATATTTTAGACTTTCTGATATCAAGAAGTCCTGTGCATGTTTACTAACATTCTCATTTTCGATCTGATGCAGAACAATGTAGTGTGAAGGCTTAACAATAAACTTTTCAGCCAGAGCCTGGTATGTGCGCATTACTGAGAGTTTTAGATTGAAATAATTGGAATGAAAAGTTCCTTTGTTGTTCTTGTGACATGATGTCATGGAGGAGTGTGCTATCACAACCTAAAAAACACTCTGGCAGCTCTTAGAGCCCGTGTCCTGAAAACAGCATTGTCTCTTAAGAAATAACATAACTGAGCAATCAGCTGCGTGCTTGTCAGCCAAGAGATTCATTGTTGTTTCTGCTTAATATCCTATTTATATTTTTTAAGGCTGAGAAACGTTTGAAATGTCATTCCAATAATTCCTCGAAAGTCACATTTGCTGAAGACCCGCTGTACATGCTTGTTCCACGCAGGCACCCCACCGTCTACTGAAGAGCCGGCTGGCCCATACCCCTTCCTGGTTGTCTCGGATGATGGGAGGAAGGTGCCTGTTGTACAAGCCTACGCTTACGGGAAATACCTTGGGTACCTGAACGTTACATTTGACAAGAAAGGAAACGTGGTTGAAGCCGTTGGCAACCCGGTTCTACTGGACAGCAGCGTTCCCGAAGGTAGGTGCGGTGCGGCGCCCGCCTGAGCCTGCCTCGGGCAGAAGCTCGGCTCCCCCGGCCCCGCCTGCGCTCCTCTCTGCTGTGGCGTTCCGGCTGCGCTGCAGCTGTGCCCGTTTGCCTCTGCTTCTCCTTCTGAATCCTGCCTTTTGAATATGCAAAAATTCAGTGTCTGGTTTTCTCTAAAATCACTGAAAGGCCTTTTGTGGAGCCCGGGTGATACATCACCTTGCCGTTTAGCAGGCGCTGTTCTAGCTAGCCCTGTAATTATGATTTAAAAGATGATGAGGACTGATTCACACTCATTTTCCAAGGGCTGTGTCTTCAGAACAGAGTTTAGGGCGATATAGGAAAGTGGAAGTACTAAAAAAAAAAATAATAAAAAAAAATAAAATACTCCGGCAATGTGCAAATATAATAACAGCTTCTTATTTTCAGTGCTGAGTGTGTTCAGTGTTAATGCTCTGAAATGTTTAAAGAACTGTGAGGGGGAGTCTCTCTGCTGCTTTCAGTTTTTAACTCTGTCCAAGCTCCGTTACCTGCATTTTGTCGGCTCTGTAATTGCACGAGGCTGGTTCTCTAGTCTTTATTTCTGGTCCAGTGTTTGCTATGAAGCTCTGAGATTTTATCAGACTTCTTACGTTCTGCTGGAGTATTTATAAAATAAATCCTTTAAAAGTAATGTGTGCATATATATTCTTATTTACTATGTTATTCTTGGTGATCTATTAATGCAACAAGATGATATAAAGAGACTTCACATTCTCTCTCTGATGCCAGTAAAAGTAAAAAATCAGATACATAGGTGTTCTTGTTTTATAAATGTTGCTGTTGCTGACAGTTAACCCGGCAATTTGCTTAAAACTAACAGCTGATCTAAAACAGTTGTGACAGTACCTCTCTGTGCATACAAGTATCTTTGTACCTGTTTGGGTTGGTTGGTTGGTTTTGTTTTTCTGAAAGAATTAGATTGCACCTGGCAGACAGATGTGTGTAGAGAATTAATTTCTACAGAACGTTTATTCCTTGACATTGGTATTTGAGCTAGTATTCCTTTTAGCACTACATTAAAGGGGAAGAAGCTATAATTAGAAAAAAATCCCAAAGATATGTCCAATAAGGACCAAGCTCACTTTTATGTTAAAAATGCTAGCATAAAAGCTCTCATCTGTAAAGGCATATGCTAAAAACCCCATTGGTCAGAGGTTAGAACAGGACTGGGCAAAAATATTTTTTTAGTGTTACAGAGGAACTGACCTTGCTGTGGCACAGGGGTAGCTTCTTCACTTGATTGTCCCATCCTGCCTTCTCCCTTTACAGGCTTTGTTTGGAGTGGGTGTAGATGACATGTGGCTTGGAGAACCTTTAGGGAAGGTGTAATGTTTTAGAGTCATGAGGAACCTGGCTTTTTCCTACGCTTTGTATTCACTCAGGTGTCATTAATGTGAGATACATGTCGTGCTTATTTTACACTTTTGTACTACTTTATAGATGAGTCCATTAAAGAAGAAGTGGAAAATTGGAGGAAACACCTGGGGAATTATTCTAAGGAGATTGGAAAAACTAGTGTTTACCTGAATGGTACAAGCCAGGCATGCCGTTTCCAAGAATGCAACATGGGAAATTTGCTGTGTGATGCTGTGGTAAGACATTGCCACCACAGGTGGCAATCACTTCTGACTGTTACTCCAGAGTTACCATGGTTAAATGCTCCCAGGCTCTGAACTTTCAGTGCATGGGCTCTGTGCTCCTCTCCAACACTGTAACAACATTTAGTGCATCCCTAAGAAGATTTGGAGAAGCAGGGCTGTAATGAATCTTGCTACATAGAGTAAGGAGTGGTTTATCCTGGCTTTAACAGCCAGGTAACACCAGAAGGGCTCTTTACAAGAAGTCACTGCCAGTTTTTATACTAGCTGGTTTTGTTTTACTCTCCCAGAGTGGCACCATTTCCTTTGGGTGCTCCAGGGAAAAACATTCACTAACCTGACTGTTGCCAGAAAACCAACATTGCCATAAATGTCCTGCAGCATGGCCACACAGTCAGGAGCCAATTAATAATCATGGGTTTTCATTTAGATATCTCCCCAAAGCTACTTAGTCCATCTGATTGCTTTTATTGTAATCCTTAAAATAATTCTTTGTTTATGGGCTAATTTCCAAATTAAATTAAGATTTGGGAATTCTGCATATTATTCTGCTAAAATTTCAGTGCCTTGCTTTTTCTTCATGCTAGACTTTTATATTTTTATTTGAAAAATGTCATCAAATCCTTTGGCATTTTTCAAGATTAAAGAAAGTAACTCCGTAATCTTTCAGAAGTTTGTAGATTTTCTTGCTATACATTTTGTCTTGGGAGGTGAAATTCCATTTTAGTTCAGTTGGTGTCTCTAGACAAGCACCTGCAGTCATAAGTAGATACATGGATTACCCTTAATGTTCTTTGCCTGTTCTACACTTGCTTTCCTGTCTGCTGCCATGCATTCAGGGGGAGGAAGGTCAAAACCAGACCTGTCTGTTCCACAGGCTTTAATATTTAGAGTTGTCCTGGGAAATGTAGAGATTGAAAAATGTAGAAGATTGATTAAACGGTTGTACTGGGTCAAAACAGAGGTCCATTTAGTTCAGTGATGCTTCTCCAACAGTAGCCCAAGATCTTAGAATAAAAGGTTGACAGATCCAGATGGCATTTTAATAAGGACTTTAAAGGAACTCAACTGCTTGTGCTCAAGACTGGAAAGTTGCAATCAGTTATGAGTTAGGAACTTAAGATTATCTCACAGATCTGGTCTTAGGGAGTAACTTTGTCCATGAAGCTGGAGCCACAAAGTATTTACACACCTTCAAGTCAGAGGCTGCAAACAGTTAGCATAGGGGTGCAGCAGAGAAGTGGCCACGTTGGAACAGACGACAGGACCATCCGTCCCTACATCCTGTTCCCAAGAGTGACCAAGAGAGGATGATAAGGGTAGAGGGTATGCCTGGGCAAGCCTGTGGAGGTGTTGTACTCAGATCTCTCCCTGTCTCCCACCAGCTTGAAGTTCAGGGACTTCCCAAGCCAGAACTGGTGTCTTGGTATTTACTAGCTACAGCTGGAACTTCTCTTCCCTGAACTTGCCCCATCTCCCTTTGACTGCCTTCAGCCTTCACAACAGTAAATCCCTGGTCTCCATTTTCTTTACTACTTAGGATGCCACAAGCAAATACTATTTTTTCTTTATACTAAAAATACTAAAAAAAATTTAAGAGAAGCTGAAAAATTTTGATTCCCTGCAGCACACTGCAAGAACTAAATTAATTTATACATTCCTCTACATGTTTTTAATGCACTGCTCTTCACTTCCCCATTCTCCAAATATGCTGAAATCATTTATAACAGTTGCTGGAATTAAAAAAAAAAAAAAAAAAAAAAAAATCATCCTTCCTTACACACAGGCTATGGGAGAGTCTGAGAGTTCATTACAGAAAAAGGCAAATATTGTTCTTGTTAAAAGTTTAAAAAAGGTAAATATTTTAATGTGGTTTGCTCTGCATTTTTTTAATAATGCAGCATTTTGCAGTGAGGCTGAAGGTAATGTCAAAGAAGGTATGAAACCTTTTTGTCTCTTTTCAGCCTCTGGTTGTATCGTGTGTACATTTCCAGAGCCCAGACTAAGTAAACATTACAAATCAGTTTACACGTTGTCCTTTTTGTAGCTTCACGAGAACGTTGGACATCCGGATAAGAAGTCATGGAGCCACGTTTCGATGTGCATCCTGAACGGCGGTGGGATACGGTCACCCATTGATGAGCAGAGCACGAATGGTATGTACAAGTCCAACCTGAATGACAGCTTGGTCAGGAAGGAAGAACCAAGCTGTCGTGCAAACCTGAACGAGGTGTTAGATATGGGCTTGTTTTGATGTGATCTGCACAGTGTTTGGAAGCTATTTCAAACTGTCTCAAATGCTTGTCAATCATTAGTGCACAACTGCACTCAGAGTGACATTAATAGAAGTTACTAGCATTGTTTGTACACAGTGCTTTTTATAATTTCCCTCTCTCCTTGCTGCCTTGGAACAAAGGCAGACAGTGGATATTCGTCATCTACTGTAGAGGGTTAACTGGTATGGTCACTGGGAGCCTTCTGTAGAATAAGGAAATTCTGGGTTTTCTGAATGCTACAGTTTTACAGTTTTTACTTTCCTCATACCATACAAATGAAACCTTAAAAAAAAACACCTTCAGTTTAGCTAAATCTTTCTGTAGAACTATGAGTAAATATTAAGCAATTGAGGAGATTGCTTGACTTAGAATAGCTGTTTCTTCATTTCAGATTGGTGGTTTGTAATCTCTTTTGGTAGAGTTATTTGAATAGCAATACGGACAGTTACATCAAACTCAGATTTGTTAGTCTTGATACTTGCTGGATGATAAAGACACAGGTCCTTTGATTGGGATGATATATGTGATTCTCACCTGTACTGGCTCTCATTTTCTTAAATTGTATTTGCCATGTTCCTTGTCAAACTTCTGTTAAACAACCCTAAACTAATTTTGTAAACTTAAAAAAAGGAATAAGTAAATAGAGTCTCATTCCTCCCCCCCAGGCAGCATTACTGTGGAAGATTTGCTGTCTGTTTTGCCATTTGGAGGTCGTTTTGATTTGGTAAGGGTAAAAGGCTCCACTCTGAAGGAAGCTTTTGAGCACAGTGTGCACAGATATGGAAGAGGAAGTGGAGAGCTGCTGCAGGTTGGAGGTATGTTTTTTTCCATCCTCTTCTCAGCTTTCCAGCTGGTCACTTCAGCAGAGACAGGGTTCCCAGTTGGTTCAGTAACCCATGATGGCACCAGTTTAACGCTTCAGTTAACTACAGAAAGAGAGATTCTTCACTGGGAGGGTGGTGAGACACTGGAACAGGTTGTCCAGAAAAGCTATGGATGCCCCGTCCCTGGAAGTGTTCACGGCTAGGTTGGCTGAAGCTTTGAGTAACTTGATCTAGTGGAATTGTGTCACTTGACCGTGGCAGGAGGGTTGGAACTAGAGGATCTTTAAGGTCCCATCCAACCCAACCTGTTCTATGATACAGCTGAGTATAGCTGGAACACAGTAATAGCTACAGCAAACTTCAGGTTTCAGTTCTTCATTGGCAGCCTACCTGAAACTCCAGACTGGATGTCTCTGCCAGTTATTGTCAAATTTTATTTTAGCAAAGTCATTTTGTGCCATTGTCTAATGATTGCTGACAGTTTTAGAGTCAGTCCAAGTGGGCTATAGGATTGTTCCAGTGAATTTCTAAATATTTTAGGGATGAACAGTTACTATTAAAAACATATGTATTTCTTGATTTGCAGCTCCCCACATATTTATCCAGATGTGTGCTAGGCTACAGTCGTGTTTATTCCTGGTCTGTCTGTGATGCAGTGCAGATTTTATTGTTTAGTTAGCAGAAAATCTAAACTTCCCTCTTACCATGCCTTTCCTCCCACTTAGCGTGGTGATGAGGCCCCTGTCCCCATGATCTAGAACCCCCACAATCCATGTCTCACACTTTCACCAGTAAGTTACTGCGTTCTTGGGCACCACTAAGGTGAAGCAGCAGCAGCCCCTCTGCTTCTTTTGTCTCCTCATGGGAAAAGGAGATAGCTGGTAGCTCTGGAAATGATCAGGACAGAAGATCCAGCGCAGGAAGAATGCCAGGACGGGAAGAGCTTCTGTGCTTTGGATGAAGTTCAGGGGCTTCCTGATGAGGAAATTATTGGCAGTGGTGTTGTAGAGGCCTAACTTTGGGCAAGCTTTAACCGAGGAAGGCTCACAACCAGGAGTGGTCCTTCTACAGTGAGTAGAAATGGCAACCTTCCGCCCTGGCCTGGCTTTCTTTTTTCAGGAGAGTACCTATTATCCATAATAGCTGCTAAGTCAGTGTGACTGGCTGGCTTTAGAGGAACTCATTTCAGCCATGAAGCCAGGGGAATGAGAAAGCATATGACTACAAAAATAAGGGAAGGTATTTTTATCTTGCAGTATCCTCATCCCATGACTAGTATAATTTCCTTCTGCAGAGTAGTGACAAGAACAGACAATCAGATTAGTAACTGAGGTACTGCTGTAATTCTCTAATCTCACAAATTTTCTTGCATAAAAGTTGAGTCTTATGCAAGGAAAATAGGGCATTAACTGCTGCAATTCAGAGCGATGCAACCTCTCAGCCACAGAAGCTGATATAAAGAATCAGCTGGAGATGGTGGAGGATGCTGCTTCTAGCCTTTGATGTTCAATAGGCACTGCCTAAAGTGACATTTGAACATATATTTTTGTAGGCATCCACGTGGTCTATGATGTCTCCAGAGCCCCAGGAAGCAGAGTGGTTAGTTTAGAAGTTCTTTGCACAGCCTGCCGAGTGCCAGCCTATGTCCCACTCCAGATGGATGAGATCTACAACGTGACTCTCCCGTCCTACATGTTGTTTGGAGGAGATGGCTATCACATGCTGAAAGACAAAAATCTGGGGTACAGTAAAGGTAAGTATGGTCACCAACAGGGTAGCACACAATTCCCAAAAGTTAAAAGACCCTTCTATAGTACCAGTCTCAGATTTTTTGCTTTTACTGGATAGATTAAATTTGCTTCTAATTGGACTGCCTTGGATTGCTAGTTTTGGTTGGAACTGTATCCTTTTTCAGTTAAATCACAGAGGTTTCAAAGAGAAACTGACCCTTATCAGTTCAGCACTACTTAGAGAGCAGTTCTGAGAGCATGATAAACCAGAAAAAAAAAAAGCAAAAAACACACTATAGAGAGTACATATTACATGTACTGCCTTACGCTTGTACTCACTACTAAACAATGCATCAAAAAGAAAGGTGTTAGTTGCTTTAGACCTTAAATTTCCATTCATACAATTTACATGTACATCTTTTAAGACAAATGGAAACTTAAAAATATTTTTGAGGTTAAAATTAGTTCTTTCTGATAACACAAAAGGGATGTAGTGCTGTATTTAGAAGAAAAAAAGTATCTAGGAGCACATTACATATTGGAGAATTTTAATTTCGTATGTTCTGCTTCTGGATGGTAAAAGC
Organism: Merops nubicus; assembly: GCF_000691845.1. NCBI lineage: Eukaryota > Metazoa > Chordata > Aves > Coraciiformes > Meropidae > Merops > Merops nubicus. The sequence continues at coordinate 48,297 of NW_008611887.1, read as the reverse complement.
ATGCTTCTACCCAACATTTTCCTTTTGGACCTTCATGGCGGACTGGTTTTTTTTGTTCTACAGGGTATTTAAATGTAAAATTCGTTGTCATGGGTAGGATTAGGGTTTCAAATCAAATGGAGCTACAGCTTGTAAGTTTGGGGCAGCCGTAGTTTTCAGCAAGTATCTGTGTATGCAAAAATACATTCACATAGAAGGAAATCGTTACAAATAATGAAAGGGAATAACTTGAAAGCTTCTGTTAAAGTCTTCCAGTATAGCAGTTTATTACTTTTAAGTAATTAGTTGCACTTCAGGGTTATAACAGCTTGGATCAGAAGGAGCATACGACATGGCAGCAGTGTGAAGAGGGTCTTCCCCTGCGGAAAATCCACATTATACTTTGTGTGCACACAGCAGCACATAGACTAGAAATTTTTCCTTAAAAATAAATAGTTAAATTTGAATGGTACAGGCAATAGCTTTGCCAGCTCTACTCCAGACTGATGGGAGACTAGCTCCATCTGCTTAAATCTGACTGGCAGTTAGCATTGTAACAGATGCAAACATGAGATGTCAGAACAAGCGAGGACATCTTGCCTTCACTTTAAGAATTGAGCTAAACCTGCGATTTCAGACAGGTTCTTAAATTTTGGTGAAGAGCTTGGCTGCTGCAGAGAACACTCTACTTTTTTTGTTGGTTTAGGTGAACCCGATATTGAGGTTGTTTCCCGTTACCTCCAGAGAATGAAGAGAGTTTACCCAGCAGTTGAAGGTCGAATAAAGTTTTCTTCTGGAAGCCTCGTTGAAGCGAGTCTTACCCTGATGGCTGTAGCATTCACTGCAGCATTGCTGCACACGTGATTTTTGCTCACAATGTTCTTCTTTGGAGGAAGGAAGGAGGAGATGATGCTGACCAAGGGAAAAGAGACCTGTTCTCTTTATTACAACTCAAAATGAATGAGTGTTCAAGGTTTTTACATGTCATCAGTAAACACTAAATTGTCTTTAACCTGGCCGAGCCATTAAAGCACACTGCGCAGAATGAGCTGGCAGAATTCATGACTTTGGAGTTTGAATCAGCAGGTACCCACCATTCAGCCTGAGGTTTCAAGAAGCAAAGTGCCAGTGAATACTAATGATTTATCCTAAAACCACCACTGACTGGAAGAAATGAACTATTTTTAACTTGTCAAATTCTTCTATCTGCTTTAGATAGCGAGTTGATTAAGAATCTGATTCCAGTAATGTAAACAAGCGTCTGGAAATGGATTTATTGCAGGTGTATATGCCATTCTTTGATCTATACTCGGGGTTAAAACTTTCAATCTATTGAAATTCTGCTTGGCTTACCAGTCATATTTATCATACCTACACACAGAGCTGAATTGAGCTCGGTGTCATTAAAAGCATGAAGTCCATTTACATGCAGTTAAAGAAAGTTTTTCCCTTTTACTTTTTGAAGATGCAGCATCTCACTTTCATTTTCTGTTAATAAAGGATGCAATTAGCACTTGATTTGATGTTAATCAATTATAACAAATTGATTATATGTACTTCACTATTTAATATGACCAGTTTGGGGACTATATCTGGAGTGAGAACACAATCTATGATGATTTATATAAATATGCTCAATTTTACACCTTTTTCCAAAGACCAAAGCACAGGACTCCTGACTATTCCTCTGTATCAGCAACGTTCAGAGACAATGTCAGACACACTCATTGACTCCTGCAGCACTGTGGCAACCTCTGAATTATCCCAGAAATGTTTTGTTTTTTTTTTTTACAGTGTAACCTGGCTTTATGATAATTGTGATCCTAACTCAAAGGCCGTGTCCCTTCTATCTGAAGGCTCTATTTAAAAACTGCAGTTGTAGGAGACAAGCTGATGAGTATAAAATCAGATTAAATGCCCAGTGTACATTTCTGACACTTTATCAAGAAGTGACTGCTAATAAATGCGTGCAAATGATTATTTTTCTAAGATTGTTCACGTTTGGAATTTTGACAGCAATGTGTTTCTATGTGTTGTATTAAACAGATTATCAGTGTTCTGAATAAACTTGCTTTGTTTGTCTGGAAAGCACACAGCACTTTTTCAGGCTGGAGCTTCTTGCCTCACATTCACTGCACACCTGCAGGTTTCAAGGAGACAGGTGCACTAGGATAAATATCCAGCATGCTTAAAATTTCAAGACCTCATTAGTTTCCACATAAATTCAAGAGCTGTACATGAAAAGATCTCAACTATACAGCTGCATTAGGTCAGTTCTGTGAGAAGAGGGAGACAAACAACTGACCTTGAAACACGAAAGTTATAACATGGCATTGGTAATTTGTTTACAATAATAACTTTAGGGATTGGTATTAAGAACTATCTTCCCCAAATCAACATAAAACCAGCAGAAGAGAGTGCACTTATGGGCTGAGCTGTACCTGCATGGCAATTTTTAAAGAGTCATAAGGACTCCTTTGGCATACCCAGAAAGAAATAACGCGTTTACCGTCTTTTGACAAACAGAAGGAGAAGATAAGCAAAAGTAATACAGACAGGTAATGCAAACTGTATTGACAAAGAACACTAATACTGCATTAGATTGGTTGGTTTGTAAAAAAAAAAACAAAGGAGAAAATGGGTGTTGTCTGAAAAGAAAAACTGAGGAATGCCTATTAAAATACCTCTGTACTGTTTTGTGAGTAAAACTTCTTAAGAATCCACGCTCACAAGTCCTTTTCAAAGTCTCTTTTATAAAGGCTGGGCCAACAAATTTAAGATTTACATGAAAATTTTTCCGTATATTTTTGTAGATGAACACATTTTTAGAAAATGCTAAGAACAGACTCACATCCTCTCTTCTAGGCCTGTGAAGAGTATGTCATAAAAAAATTAGCAAACCCAAGTAAGAAACCACAGGAAAAAAAAGGCTAAGGTGAAAGTCAAAGCCCCTTTTCACACCCATTGTTAGAAGAGTCCTTTAGATTTGAAGGTCAGATATTAAATAAACTGAATTACAGACATGATTTTCCATGCTCATAGAAAGCATGAAGGCTAGAGATAGTTCTGAGATGATCTGTATGCAATAGATTAAACCACAATTTTGGTTAAAAAAAAAAAAAACAAAACAGTAATATTTGTTAGGATAGTTAAAAATAAGTTAATGGGAACATTCTACAACTTCTTCCACACAATTTTTCTACATATCCTTTGAGGACAACAACAGTAATTGCTCTTTTAGCAACACATACATTGGCTGATCTCCCAGCTGTTTTATTTTATGTCACTGTGTAATTTCACACACACAGATTTTGGAGAATTTAATATGACTTCGACTGATAACAGCTAAAGCAAATTTTAAGTAAAAAGTACAGATACATTATTTACTTGTAATTGGTATTAAATGTTAACGTCTTTATTGCATAAAGAGATTTTTTTAGAACTTAAATTTTATGTTATTTACAAGAAAATATACAATGCAAGGTCAAAATGTCACATGTCCATTACAACAGTGCACAGCAGATGTTTCTACTGAGTGTCCAGCGAGGTCCCTGCATTCACATCCAACATGACACAGAGCTGGCTTCCTTTGGACCCTGTTAAGCAGTAATGGAGAAGAAAAATAATTACTTACTAAGTTTGAAAATGCATATTTGCATATAAATGACTGGCCTGAGCTGCAATGATTAATGGTATTTGAAAACATCCACTTGAAACTAGAGTTAAGGAAGGCTACTGCTTTCAGGCTTTTAATAGTATTTCTTAAAATATTTTCTTCTTTCTCCGGAAGTTCTCATCTCCCCCCTTCCTAAGTGCTACATACAATTTTCTTAACACTGCAATCTTCTGCTCTAAAAATGGCACTGGCGCAGTATTTTTTTCATCTGGATTTCTTTCCTTCCTCTGCAAGGAATGCTTCTCCTCCCTCAGCTGTCCCTTCTCCTTGTATCAAAGGAAGGAAAAAAAAAAAAAAAAAAAAAGGCATTTTTCAGCTCTTATCCTTAAGAGCTCCTTATCCTTGAGCCTCTCTCAAGTGATCGGCTGCACAGCCCCGTGAGGCAGGATGTAACCTTCAACGCACCAGATCTCCAGAGTAGGAAGCAGAATGACATCCCTGCTGAGGAAAATTTTCCCATTTCTCCCATCACTGTTTCCCGTGCTGAAAACAGCAGAGCAGTCGGGCACTGTCACATGCAACGAACATCTAAACATTCAACATAAGTGAAGGGTGGGTTGGTTGGTTTGTTGTTTTTTTTTTAAATCTAGTTAACTAGGCAATATCTCCTGCTTACCATGAAGACCAAACTGTAAAATTACTGTGTAAAACTCTGTGAAGGTTTTAGGTACGTAAGTACAACTATCAGATGGAGCACAAACCTCATGATATGCATTTATGCAGCATTTTGTGCTGTGCAAGTTTTCTTTACCTGGATAGTTGAGTTAACGTTGCAGGAACCAAACGAGAGGTAAGAAGCACTCCCTGACTAATATTCTCAAGAAAAATGCTGAGGCTCAGCCTGAGCTCTGCATGCAGAATTCACTTCCTACATCAGAAAATCTATAAAATAGTGTGGAGAAAATCCACCAAGAAGAAAGCCACAGAGATCCTGACTGCTGATTGCTCTGTCCAATCCTACTGAAAGGCAGTTCTCTATGCTAGACAAATGGGCCTGAACTGCTGTGGAAAGAGCTAATTAACACAAATGTAAATAATCCAGATTTCAATGATTTCAACACATTACTAAAATACAGACTTCCCCCAAAATTTACAACTAATATTAGAAGGGAACAACAGCAAACATGCACCAACGATCAGACTCACTAGCTGCTTGAAGAATTCCGTGGCTCTTGAACGGAGTTAGCACATACCTTACTCAGCTCTGGAAACAGCTCTTGAATCCCGATGTCCAGCAGCACGTAAGTTAACTAAAAGAAAATTAAGAACGCTCCAAGGCAAAATTACCACTTTTTATTCTTAATACTCAATTAAAGCTTGATCCCATGCTATAGTCATAGATTCACTTCAGGAAATCCTGTGCCGAAAGGCAACTTCTGCACGTGATAGGAGTTACCTGTTTGTTGAGCACTGGTTGCTGCATCCCATCAAACAGAAGCCTGATGCCTTCATATTTAGCCTCTTCCCCAATGCACTTGCCTATTAAATCTAGACCAGATACCAACACCAAATACAGAAGTGATTAGGAAGCACTGTAATACAACTATCCAATGCAGTTACAGAGCTCTGGTAATTAAAAAAGAAGGGTAATTTAAAGAACGAGTTCAAATTCTATCTATCTAAAGTGGTAAATGGAAAAAAACACTTCTTTGATTCCTCCTTTTTTCCTCCCTTTCCTTGAGGGCTGCACATCAAAGTAATTTTAATAATAGCAATGTATCATCCTAGTGCATCCTAGTTTAATAAATCAGAAGATTACATGTTTTAATTACTTTCTGAATAACCTAGCAAATGGGCCCCTCTTCCCTAGGGTATACAGTGTGAAGAGCTCGATTTTATCTTCCGGCTTCACACTGTGCTTTTTTAAACCATTTTCATCTGCATAAAATACAAACTGTAGCAGCATTCTAAAGATGAAGAAATTGTGCTACTAAGTACATTGTAAAGCTCTATTTCCATCATGCTTTATTAATCACTATGCTGCAACCTCAGTCAGCAACACTTAAGTGATGCTTTTACATCTAGAAGCAGTGTTCTAGACAACTCAAACTTTAGCAGCAGAAGTGTTACTTGATTTGGAAAACTAAAGTGACTGTATTTAGGCTACGTATCTGCTTCAACAATTAACCATACTCATATCTGTATGAATCATGAAGTACAGAACCTGGAATGTATCTCATCATTTCCTCAAAAGTCTGCTTTGCTCGCTTCTGCTTGTCCTGGAGAGAGCGAGGTTCGGTGTTCTCACAGAACACAGCATCTGCAGCAAAGATACATTGGAAAAAAACAAAACAATTTTAGGCAGCTCTGCTTCCTCAATGGCATATAAAAGTGGTTTGGATTATGGCTTTGAAGTTGAGCTTCTTTTCTGTATGTTCTTGACTGGAAGGGAAATTTTAGCCTTGCCAGATATTTTTGATTACATTAGCTTGACTGAATATCCCACCTTTGTGAAGGACAATAATCTTTGTTTCTATTCTTTTCAAACTTTTAAAGCATTATCTTCTAGGTTTCTTGTCTTCTAATTCTACATTAGATTAGTTATGATCTCTTTACTTACAAGTTCCCTCATACTCTCAGAATTATAAGCAGTATTTATACCTTGTGCTAAAGCACTGTCTGAAACAGTAAAAAATGTCAGATTTATCTATGAATAAAAACACAAGAACTGTTCATCAGAAATATTAGGTACTCAGTTTTGGGTTTAGGCACTAAAAGATTTACTTCTTTCCTTTTCTGTCTTTCACAAGATTTCTTTTTGGCTTGATACAGACGGAGCTGTCGTGATGCCAGAGCTTTGGTGACGTGTTGTTTAGATCATAGTGTAGTCAGACAAATACTTCTCTACAGCTGTGAAGTAATTTTTAAAGTTCTTTTTTATCTCCTTCCCCCTCCCTTATTTGAAGGTCAAGAACACTCAAGCCCTCTCAAGAGCACACCACAACAAAGGGAACAAAAAAATTAACAGTATATGACTGTAATGCAGCACGCAAGCAGAAAACTAATTTAGACACGAGCAAGAAATACTCACTCTGGTACACTAAACTATCATTATTCTCTTTTTCTTGTTCTTTGCACATTTTAGGAAATTACTGCTCATAATACTTTTTGCTGTAAAAATACTTTTGGACTCAGCATCTTTCCCCAGCAAGCTTTTACACTCTTTCTACATGCCCACTTTTAAAACTTCATCAGCATTAGTCAAGCATTGCAAAGTTCAGTACTTGGAAAATTAACAAAAGGAATTTAAAATATCAAACTAAAGCAGTGCTTTCCTATCAGAGGTGTAACTTTTACTAACCTCTCAGCAGTGTTATCAGAGAAACCAAACGATGCTCCTGAAATAGCTGTTCTAGCTTACAATGCAAATAATAGTCCGTGTACATTTCCAATGTATTTTTGAAGAGAATTCTTCCTCCCATCAAGAGGTGATGCAGCCAGTCAGGAATGTGGAAAACTACCCTACCTGCAAAGTTACAGAAGCAGGTTTTTATAAGGATGTCCTAAGAATGATGATAAAGGAGACATTTATTCAAATGAAAAAGAAGGGATTGCCAACGAGCAAGTAACACTGTAGTTTTGCTAGTGCAACACTGAAAAAAATATCCTCCACTATTACCCTATTACAAATACTTCTCTACAGCTGTGAAGTCATTTTTAAAGTTCTTTTTTATTTCCCTCTCCTTCCCTTATTTGAAGGTCAAGAACACTCAAGCCCCCTCAAGAGCACACCACAACAAAGGGAACAAAAAAAATTAACAAGTACTTCCTTATTTTCACTTACTAGCTCTTAGAATGTGCAAGCAACCTAGGCACGTTTGAAAAAAAAGGAAGAGACCTACTCCCATAAGCTCATACTCTGAGATGCAGAAAGAATGAGAGATAACAAAAGAACTGAGCAGTAACAAAAGATAAATTATGCCCTTTTAATGCAGCAATAAGGTCTTTTAAAGAACGACTGTGCTCCCAAGTTGTACACGGTCAAGCTTGCAAGTGCTGAATTATATACAAGTACTACAGTAGAACTTTATTTCTTATCAAAGAACCTGAACTTCCTAGTTAGCATGAGGTATAAGAATAACTAAGAGTGATCACTCCTTACCAATATACATTAAGTAGTCATAGACTCCTTCTACAGTCATCATCTCCATGAAGTAATTCTGGTTTTGTCGTCTTTCTGTATTCTCAGACCGGTTCGCATTGTTCTTGAATAAATCATTGAAAAGCTAAAAATAAAAATGTAATGCTGAAAACATTGCACTCAAGAGGCAAAAGAATAGCCATCACATCTGTGGTTTGGGGGGGGCCCTGGGGGGTATATTTGTGGAGTTTGTTTGGGTTTTGTTTTTAATTAAACGTACCTTTTTTTAGAGCTTTCAAATAACTGATCAGTCTTCCATTATACTAAGTTTATTAAACAAAAAGCCCAACACAACCAACTTCTTCTGTGCCACCTTGATTATTTATAGCAAAAATTTCATGAACATTTGTCAGTTACCACTTAAGGGTTTTTTCCCCTCATTTATTTTTATTCCTTTATCTTATTTTCTAATGTTCCAACCCCCCATTCCTCCTTTTTTCTTGCCTTTGATTCTTCAATGAAACATACAATTATAACACTTGTAAAATCTCTGCATCCCATTAAATGTCCTCCTTCTACCCTTCCCCAAGCCCCCCAAGTCTGTGGGTTCCAGCAGCTGCAAAGAAGGAGGTCTCCAAGTCTTGAGGCTCTCCACGTTTGACGATACTTAATAAATACCATTAACAGTTTAAAAAAAACTATCTTACCCCCCAAACTGTTGAGCTGAATATCAGGAAGGATTTATACAAAATATTGCTGTATTATGAAAAGAAAGTTCAAAAGTTTATGTCAAGCTTCTAAATAAATATCCTAGAGCTAGAAGTAAGTGCAGTGTAATTATAGTGTTGCCTAGGTTGAGGTGCTATCTACTGACATAGATTTTTTTCTGTATCACTCCCAAACTTAAAAAAAGTTCTACAGAACAGGAAGCAATTTGCTTCTGTGTGATTCACTTTCTTTAAAGCAATTCTCACTGAAATAAATAAGGCCATAAAAAAAGTCCAAATCACAACAAGCTCTAAATCATGCAAGGCTTTAAACAGAATGCTGTGCACTCTTAGGGAAAATTACATCAAGAAATTTGGCAAGATTCGAGATTTGACTTGTACTTCTTTAGGCCCTCTCTTTTGTCAGCTGCCAAAACATTGGCATTATCTTCACAAAGTTCACTCAAGTTAAACAACACCAAGTTATTACATAAATTACATGAAAGAGAAAATATGGTTAATGCACTGGTGGATGGCTGGTATCCCAGAAACTAAACTAAACAAAAAAAAAAAAAAAAAAAAAAAAAAAAAAACCCAAAAAAAAACACCCAACCCTAAAAAGAACACATAATCATTCACGCTTACTGTACGAAAGTATCCCTGGTATGTTCTTTAAAAAAACCTGTATAAACTGAAGTCTATATCCTCCTCAACACTGAAACTACGACACTGAGAAAAATCTTAACTGAATTCTTGTACCTTAAACAAGAACCTCATTTATTTTTTAGATACACCCCACAACCTGACAGAGGTGATACATACTGAACTAACACACAGCAGCCCATTGTGCAATGCAGATAAAGTTTCAGAGGAGTGTATGCAAGCCAAACTAAATGAGTAACAGCAGTCTAGTAGGTGATGTATTTAAAAAAAAAATGAAAAAAGCAAACAAATGGGAAGGCTATCTTGGGGCAAAGCTTTTTGAATTCTGAGAAAGTTATTTCAAAGTTCAGGAGTATCTTCTGAATGCTGTATGCATTGTCTGCACATGGATGATCTGTCTTGCACCTTACATACAATGGTTCCTGGATCACTGTCAGGCTCTGAAAGCCCAGACTCTGGCACGTGGCATTTCAGAAAGCAGCAGGAGAGCTGTGCCTGCCAAGCTGACAGAGCCAGTGAGCAGTTCCTATAAATACCCACACTGCACTCTTCCAGTACAGGTACCCATTCCACAGCCGTTGGCAACACACCCCTGAAGGGTGCAGCTGCCACAACACAAGCTTCCATTCCTATTTAGAAGGTGTATTTCACTTTTCAAGACTTTGACTCAGAGGAAAGCCAAGTGAGAAACATACAACTGGATGTCTAATACAAAAGTTAAGATTATATTCACAGTTCTGATAAGCTCAGGATTTTGATTATAATGTTTCTGTGCATGTTAATATTTGAGAAATGATATAATGTTCACTGTTCTAATTAGACTAAAATAAGGACAAGCAAGAAAAACTCCAATGATCATTATTAATATCTTTAAGATTAAACAGTGACTGTAGTTATAAACATGAAATATTCTTTAAGAGCTGTGAATGAGGAAATTCCATGGATTGGCACTGGTTAATAACGGAAGCCAGGCTCTTGAAGGGAGTGAAAGATAAAAGGCCTGGATGGAGAAAAAAGACTAAGGCCTACTGTACAAGGGGTTGTTATCTACTGTACCCGACGGGAACAGCCAGTTAATTCATTATGAATGCTTACGTAGGATGCCTAATGGAAAAAAATGCACTCAGTGGTTAGTGAGTGCATAGGCAAATACACACCCATACATTCCAGCATAGGTGTGAACAAAGCAATATCACAATTATGGGCAACATCCACAGCCAGAGACATGAACCTCTCCACTGTTTTTCCTACTCATGTGCAAAGTCCACATGACTGTAGCAAAATGGGAAGAAGAAAAGAGGTATGTAGTATCTGAACCACAACACTTGATGCATTGAAAAGCAAGTGTCTTCCTCCAAGTAACTATGCATAAGCATGCATACCATGGGAGTTCCAAATCAGTTTTTATTGCTGTGGGCAGGTTCTCACAAGCCAACGGAACCATGCCTCCATAGGCATATTTTGCAAGGTCTGCAGCAGGTGCGAAGTCCTGACCTACATAAGTTCAAAAGATGATCAAGCTGCTCGACAGACCTTCAGAACAGAAATACAGCTGGGAATGCCACGAAACCTACTGGTACCTTTATGGGGAGGGGAGGAGGGTGGGAAGGTGTTCACTTACATGTTTTAACCAGGGAGGTCAGTAAGTCCTTCAACCTAGCAGACCTGATACAGGATAAAATCCAACTGCTGCTGGCTGCAGAAAGTCTTTCAGAGAAGTAGGCACATTTCTAATTGTGTTCAAGCTTTCACCTGCCCTGACAGACTTCCAGGCATTTCCTGGAATCAGCCTGTTGATGAGAAGGTAGCCTGGGTGTACCCTACTGATGGCAACAGTTGGCAGCACAAGCACCGGGAAACGCGCGTTGTTCTCTCAGCAGAATCCAACATGCTGATACCAGAATAAACAGATCTGTGTCACACAGGGTGCTTGGGAACAGTGTGCAGCAACAGAAGCATCAGCTGGAAACCATTTTGGCATTTACCAAATGATTGTGTTGAGGAAGTTTCTTGCTATGAGATAACGTATCTTTCTCACTGACAGGCACTCAAAGTGCAAACCCTCTGTCTCTTTGGCTGCCCGACAGATCTCCTCATTGACGTTCTTCAGTATGAAGGTGGTGAGACTTGGGAATAGATTGCCCAGAGAGGCTGTGGATGCCTCTCCCCTTCAGGTGTTCAAGGCCAGGTTGGATGAGGCCTTGAGCAACCTAGTCTAGTTAAGAGGCCCATGGCAGGGAGGCTGGATTTAGATGATCTCTAGGGCCCCTTCCAACTTAAGCCATTCTATGATTCTGTGATTGACTCCATACAGGTAGCTCGCACAATCCTGGTACAGACATCTAGCATTCACCTCCATCAGCAGGAGGCAAGAGTGCCAGGCTACTGCACATGGCTTTATCTTCACAAAGATGTCACATGTCACAACAGAAGTTAACCTGCAGAAGTGAACTGAGGTCTATGCCACATGTACTTGGGGTGGCAGGAGGGGTGTTACCTCAGTCTGCCTTTGGACTGAACACTCCTGGTGCCTGCATTCCTAGACAGCATTTTTCAGCGTAGTCTCATCTGAAATAAATTCACTTAATGAGTTCTAAGACAGCTCCTTAGCATGAGAGAAAATACGATAAGCAGAGATGATCAGGTTTGTTTCCAAAAAGCACCACTGATCTGTACTAAAACAGTCTGGCAGATGAAACCAGTGTGGCTTACAAATGCCAAGACACACAAGATGCAGAATGGTGCAGTGGCCTGGCACAAAGCTCTTCCCAAGTGTGGGATGACTTGAGAAAAAACTGTTTTACAAGGAAGACACAATCAGCCCAACAAATCAGCAAGAGGGATGAATTTCACAATGTGCATGAGGAGACTTGGCAGAGACCATAACACAGCACAATCTGGGATATCAGATCTCTAATAATGACACCTATGTAGGCGTGTGTGCTCTGACTAAACTGATAGATGGGAAATCGGTGGGAGAGAAGCTGGCACGGGAACTCCTTATGCGTACCTGCCTCTGCTGGTCAAACCTGGTAGCATAGTTTGAGCACAGACGGTGACTACCTCATCATAGAACTGTCCTGCAGCATCATCCAAGGCAAAGTGTCTTGAGTGCCCATCATTAAATAATCATCATAGCTCTGCAGGTGATATACTGGAGCCTGACACCATCTGTTTACAGTAAAGGAGTCCTCAAAACAGACTTTCTTCTTTCCTAAAATTAATCTAAAATATATGTAGAACCAACTACCTATTCAAAAACAACTAGCTAGAATAAAGTGGCTTGGAAAAACAATGAGCTCACTGTCACAACAGGTAGTGAGAAGGAGTAGAGAGCTGGAGCTAGCCTCATCTTTTTTGCTCTCTGCAAAGAAACTCCCATCTCATGACAAAAGCAACTCCTACAGGGCAGGCAGCAGGGCAACAGCTTTGACTGGCTACAAACTAGTGCCCTGCCAGAGCACATACACACACGAGCAGTCAGGCAGTGGGGATAAGGAGCTTTCACCCACAACATCACTTCTGAAAGTAACATCAGAAAACAGAAGGCAGTGAAGTTTTTGGGGTTTTTTTTGTTGTTGTTGCGTTGTTTTTTAAGGTAACTTCAGTATTCCAGAATGATAGCCGAAGTGCAGCCAGCTCTTTGCTTTCCTGGGATCACCATAACTGAAAAGAATTGGGAAAGGCTCATTTCAGAGCCTGGATTTCTGTGCACATGTTCTTTTACAAGAATAACGTACTGACACTTCAGAGAATGAATTTGTATTTTAACTGAGCAATGCCATACACATTTTTTTGTAACCTTTCACAATCCCAAATGGTTCCGAATACCACTTTAAAGATTTAATTTTGATCCCTTATTAAAGTTTTTCAAGCAAACTACAGAAAGAACCCTGATTTCATAGGAATGCTTGAGAGTGCAAAGCTTGGTGCTCAAATATTTTAAGTATGTTAAAAGTATTAAAAACTACTAACTTCAGTTGTTCTTGATAGATCATAGTAAAAAATTGATTGTTCATACTATGCTGTAGTATGCCATCAGCTATTTCATATTAAAAAAATTGAAGTTATTTATGCATGTCCCATTTCTAGCACAAGTCAAAAACTCTACATCTGATTCTTAAGACTGCTGATACATTAATAGTTCTCTGAAATTACAGAAATATCAAAATATCTTAATCTTGGAAATAGTGCCCAAGGCAAGAAAGAACCTGAAATGAAGGGTATTAATTTTGTGTGTGTGCACATGTAAACTAACACTACAATATTTGCTGTAGTAACTCAGACTTCAGGTCTAGAATATGAAATCTATACAAATTAATAGATTTAACTGCCATTGTACTTAATCAGTATAAAAGTTCTGTAGCTGCAAATTCTGTGTCATAACAAAAATGTCCACAATGAAGGAAATCAAAAAGCCATTTTTTCAACAGCCCATCACCAACAAGAATCATAAATGGATCCTGGGCTTCTAGTTCTTGCAGGAAGAGAACCAAGCATAGGTGGTACTTTTCACCAATACTCTTCCAGCCTCCAATTGTTTTCAATTAAAAAAAAAAAGAATTCAAGGGCTAGATGCAGTTTCTCTATAGGTATTCATTTTTGAAGATTTCATTTTGGTGGTTTTGTCCAGTCTCACCTCACAGCTGTGTAAACTTCTAGTATTCCTATCTTTCATCAAGAAGTTCCACAAACCTACGAACTATTGCAAGAGCTACCACTTTTTGTTTTGAACCTGGCTCCCTACCATCTTCAATTAATGCCTCTTTGGTTTTGCACTAGAAGACAGAGAAAAAAAACAAAACAGCCTTTATCCCCTGTCCTCTCTTGCTATGCATTATTCTTTAGACCATCATAAATCTCCAGTTTACCACTTGGCAAAATGAAGTGTCCTGGTTTACGCAGCCCAGTTTCAAATCCTCTTCCCAAAGCAAAAGAGAAAGCAAGAAAATCAGAGTAGTGACCTTTCTTCCAGAACCTCTCCCACAGCAAAGCATATGCACATTAAATATTCTGTCCCAAATCATATTAACTCTGTAAAACTGAACTTGGTCTCCGAAATCCTAGTCCAGAAACAATATTCCTCTGTAAATTCTACAAATAAATTAACAGTCTAAGGTAGTCTAACACAGAAATACAAAGACAAGTGTTTTTTTAAAGACCCTGAAGCTAATGGAAGTCTCTTAAGGAAATTTTAACAGGCTCTAATCACAAATACAGGAAGATTAAGAAAGGAACTACTTACTCTATAGTCAACTGAAAAAAAAAACTGGAAGTCCTGTGTTTTAACTACGGCAATGTTAGAAAGCGAAACTATACTTAAGTTATACAGTTAGCCTATTATGTATGCCAGACATTAATGAACTGTATACTAGTGTTTTAAAGGCAGACAAACAGGAATCAGCACCCTGACAGTTTTGGCTTGTAGCAGTTTGACACATCACACTGCTTTCTATGGTCATCACCTCCAAATCCATTAAGAATTAAACCCAAAAACCCTCAAAATCCACAACACACAAAAATCATTCAGATTAAGGTATTTACAAGATAGAAGATGACAAAGCTCTCTGCACTACTAATTCTCTCTGTTGTGAAAAGAATAGACAACACAAAATCGGTAAACTGTTATATTTATGTTTTCTTCTGTGTATTCTTTGTGTGTGAAAGTATGGTAAATTTTCCCTACTTCTGTAAAGTGGGGAAGGAAGATAATTTACTGTACCTTCTTGTTGTTTTCGGAAGTGGGACTCAAAATGGTAAGTTCAGGCCTACTTGGTTTAGGCTTGGGAGATTCACAGGAGTTGATAAAATTCATGATGAATGGCTCTAAATGCTGACCTTTCTGAAATAAGATAAATGACTGTCACATGCATGTTTATAGAAAAAAATAAAGAAAAAAAAAAAAAGATCCCAAACAACTTTTTGACTAGCTTAGAAATCATTAAGCATGTAAAAATGAGTTATTGAAGTAAAACTTTTGACAGACTGGAAGACTTACCTCTTTCATAAGCTTTCCTGGAACAGATTTTATAATTTTACCTATAATGAGAAACAAACAATAACTTTGTTATCACTGCCTGATCTTAAAGACATTTTGCTCTGCTAAATTTTATGTACTCATAATCTAGTATTTAAAAGTACAGTAGTTTTAAAAATCTGGGGGTTTTTTTGTTGTTTGTTTGGGGTTGCTGGCTGTTTGTTTTTTTAAACTTGGCACAAAGCTATGAAAATAAAGTCTTCCACATATCCCACTTACAACTTAGTGCTTAAGTATCTTCAAAAAAAGATAGTTAAAATATGAAAAAAATGCAGATGATTATCTGAATACTTTTTAAAAAACAAAATACTCAAGATCCAATTTTGTAATTTTTCTAGAGGCTTAAACAGATATAACACTGCAACAGCATTACGGTATGACACCATTATAGGCAAAATTTTCTGTATTTACATTCTTCATCTTTCATGAACATTTATCACAAAAGAAATGACAAAAACTGAGATTTCTCTTCTTTCCCTGAAAAGATCAGCTAATTTGTAGAATTAGAAATTTGTAGAATTTGTAAAAGTCTTGAAAATACCGGTAAGTAAAGTTTTAAAAATTGGACAGGCTACTGCCATGGTCTTAAAAATCAGCTCTTCTGTCCTGTTAAGGCTATCAGGACACAGCACAGTAACTGTGAATGGTGATTTTACTTTAAGCACTACATTCACATAAATATTTTTCTTATCTACATGTCTTTAAATTTGGAACTTAGATCAGAAAGTATGCACAACAATCAAAGATAATAATAAAATTGTTCCTCCTCAAAAAAAGCTCTGCTGAAATGCCAAGGCTCATAAAAATGAGATGTTTTATGAAAGTGAAACAGTCTCTGAAATTAGATACATTACAGTAAACATCATAATTACAAGCCTTTTCAGCAATGTACAGTCAGATCTAGAGGGGAGGTCTGAAGCAAAACATAACCTTTTAAATGGAAGATGACTTCCAAAATCTCATTCAACAGCTTAGTAGGCACACTGAGAGCATGGCCACGCCACTGGGTTCACGCCATGACCAAGAGAAGCAGAAATGCCCTGGCACAATTCAGACACGGCTCTCCTGGACCACACTGGTGCCAGAACCACAAGTGCTACAGTACTTGAAGACAGAATGCCCATGAGGTTGACCACACCATCTCCGGCCCACTATCCTGAGACAGCTACAGCCAAGCTGTAAAGTCACACTGCAGTCTACTTTTTTGGATTTATCGTCAACTATTAAAGTGAAAAAGAATTTCTCAACTTCTCAATTTTCATTTGGCCGGTCTGTATCACATGCTGTACTGCTTCAGTAAAAGAAATCTACCTAATACTAGAAATATTCAATATTGCCATTTTCAGATTAAAATAATCAGATTTTAATCAACTAACAAAGATAGTTTATATCAAGAAATTATTTATATCATCACACCTGTTTACAGTGACTGACTTGTGCAGATTTGACCAATGGCAATATCACAAATATTCCTGAGCTATGAAATTTGTCAAAGAAATCTTATCACCTTACTTGCTGACACAGAGATTCAAAAGCAACCACTTTAACACTTTTTACCATAATTTCAAAATGTCCTTTTTCTTCAAGGAAAAAGTATCAGCGTACCTTGCTTGCCAAGCTATAATTTTAAGGGCTGTGAAGGAACAGAGTTCTTATTTCCCACATCTATATCCTTACACAGAGTTATCTATTCATTACCATTATCATTCAATCACAGTATCTAAGGTATTGCTGTTTGTCAGCATAAACAACTAGCATACCTACCAAGATTCACATCAGGCAACATTTTATCAAGAAACTGAGTCTCTCCACCATTAGGGGACAGGAAGTCAGCTAAAAGCTGGCTGTTACTTAGTTCCGGATGTTGTAGAAGTTTCTTTGAGACAGAAGGAAAGAAAGAAATGTAAGTACTTTAAAACTAATCTTTAAAAACAGTTTCTCTATAGCAAAAAATACTTGAAGAACATTATCATAGATATTGTCATTTGCAAAAGATTTCTGTTTTCAGTCACATGAATCTTCAACAAGTTTTTTTTGCCTACTTGAACCCTTTCTATAACTCAGATTACTTGGGAACAAACAAAAAAAGCAGATATGCTTTTATTAGTTTTATATCATTAGTTTTCGAATAGTCTTCGCTCCAAAAGTTTGATACCTGCAGATATTCCTGAAACTCCTCTCTCTTGGATTTTAAGAACTCGTAGTTCTTGGGGCCAATGATTCTCTTTGAGGGAAGCTGAGCATCAGGAAATGTACCTAATAAAGATACCAAGGAGATTAAGTTATTCTTGTAACATAGCAAACACAGATTTCATGACTTTAAATTTCAGGCCAGTACTGAATGATAATCACAGCAGTGGAAAAGTGGCTTTCCAGATGATGGAGAACATACCATGAAATTCTGTTAGCTTTGACTCAAGCACATAAAATTCAAGATACCTCCTGTAGACAGACCAATGTTCAGGTTCATGCCCAACTGTGAAAACAAAACAAAACCCACATCAAAAATAAACCAGATTTTATGCCACAAATTAAGGAACAGCAAACTTATGCTGGAATATTATAGGAAAAAGCTTAATGATATTAGTCCCCCATAAAAAAGAAAAATCCCAGCCAAGTTATTAAAGTGTTAAATTAAAATGCATACTTGGCAGACAGATACGGCAATACCACAGAAGTTATCTCATTTAGGAAATCCCTAAAATCTAAACAATGTGCTGCATAACTGCAAAATTTATCAGGGCTATGTTGAAACTTTCGAATTATTTTTCAAGTCATTATTTCAAAATCAGAAGAACATGTATGCAAAATACACTGCAATAGAATGCAGCACACTAGAATATTTTTAGCTCACTTTTAAATTACATTTATTCACAACATTGCATACCTGCCCTTCTGTCATTTCTCTCTACATCAATGCAGAACACAGGAATTCTCTCCTTTCTGTCTTTTCTTTCCAAGGAAGGATCATCAAAAAAATCTACATATGGGATGCTAATTTTCCATGCAGCAAGGTTGCGGGGTGTATTTGGGGTACTAACAGCCTCCTCGGGAGAATCATCTTCCATCACCATAACGCCTTCTTCAATCTGTAATGATTAAAACATCAAGATCTACACTTCTATTTTAATTGGTTCAGTCTACCTTTGCAAAACCTATATATGAGAATGAAACAAATTGAGTCTTACGTATGTCGCAGGAAGTAATTAAAAAAGAAAAAATAATTTAATTAATGGAGTTTTCATATAGATTAGTTTCTGGTTTCAGATCCACTCCAAATTAATTTGAATTTAGCAACATTTAGTGAGATCAGAAAGTTTTTACAGCACTATCAAGTTCTGTATGCGATACTCCAGGGAAAAAAAACAAAAGGGGTGGGGGTATGGAAGTATGAAGGAAGTCAGCTGGAAGAACACCTCAGACACAGACTGAGGGCTACAGGAAACAGTCTGAGTCCAGCAGATTTTGCTGCCAACAGTGCACCAAGCCAGCAGGTCTCCCACCCCCTCAGCCGAGTGCAACGGAATATGTTGTGGACAGGTGGATCTGACTTGCGCTGCAAGGGGCAACACAACCAAGTTGTGGATTGAATTATTCCAACGGCCCACAGCCAGTTTAAGCAGAAGTCATAAGCATTCCTGCACTCCCCGTCAGCTCCAATTTCAGCATCACGCTCCCAGATGCACCAGGGAGCCGACGGACCCAATCCCTGCTGGCTGCACACAGAGCAGCTCCAGTGCATGGAGTTCATACACCCGAACACCAGGCCATAAAACATAATCCTGGCTTTTTCATCTGCAAGCAGACCTTAAAAGTGGTGCCACATGAACACTGAAGAAATCCTTTTGAACTTGAACTGCAGTCCCAGAACCGCACCAACATTCACTTTATGTTCCTAAAACTTCTCATCACAGACAGGCTGAGCAGCCCACAGGTAATGGATCTCCCAAGTACCACACAGCCACGGAATTATCAGGTCCCCAGCAATGACAAAGCAAGAAATAATTCTGGCTGTGTCTGTGCTACTATATTCACATGCTCATGACTCAACTCCAGCTGAAACGTAAATGGCTCAACACACGTGAGCAATCTTTGTTCAGTTTTGGTTTGCCTTTGTATAGGACTGAAGTGATCCTCAAACTGTTTACAGTGTCGACCATTGTCTTCCAAACTGGATCTCTGCAGGTTCACTGACTGTCTTCTCTTAAAAACACCTTTCTGCTTCGATTTATCTGGTTTATTCAATGAAAAGGCAAACTGTGATAGGCAAAAACCAGTTCTGCTCTACTGCACAGACACCATGCTCAGCTAAGGGGGCTCACAATTTGAGACCTAAACCACAGTGTTAATTTTCCACTGCTTGCAGCTCTCATCTTGCTATTCAGGATCTGCGTAGTAGGAAATAACTCCCATATCCTCCATACATACACAATCAAGAACTTGCAAGTCTGTATACTGCACTGCCACCATCTTGCAATTACATTGTCGTTTCCCAGAGCATGCTCTTCTTGTCCCAGAGAGCTCTTCCTCTGACCCTGTGATGTCTGCTAGGAAACTACACCTCAGCACTCACGGTGACATTATTAGCATTGAATTCTGTATATTCAGTATTCACTCATTAAGTCAGCTCTGTCCAGATGTTCAGAGGTAACCTTAAAACAGTGTTTCCTTTTCCTGTTTCTTCCTCCCACCCACACTTAGCCAGTGAAGGGTCTTAAGTACTTCCCAAATTTTGCTTAAAAAGGTCTTAGCAAAAATGTAGCATCCTTCCTTTATTTAATGAAGGGATTTGAGACAAGGCTGCACTTCAGATTTTCCATTCTTGCCTAAGCTGAAATCATTCTGCCCATTTGAAAACCTTCCTTAGTAGTGATTAGGTGCTTTACTGTCCAGCTCTCTCATTGAATTCAGCAACTCTTCACAAGTAACTTCTTGAGCTCTGGCACAAAAACAGGGTCTGAGCTTCACTGCTTCAATTATACTGCTACTAATCCCTCTGCTACAGGGGAATTATACTTCCACACCTCATGGCTAACAACCTACAGCAATGCAAAATTAACCCATTCTCATTAGAATCTCACCTCAAAAAAGAGAAGTTACAACAACAAGAACTTAACTGTTCAAGAAATTCATTGCAACAGTTCTGCCCCCTTTAAGGCATTACTTATATGAAGATTTAGCCTGTAGAGAAAATTGCCTTTTTTTCACTCCCCTTAAAACCCAAACCTATCTAGAGTTCTAAGTTGCTGAATCCTTCCCAATCTCTTCTGAAAGCAGTTCTGAACAAGGTGAATAATATAAACTCATAATTTCACTGTTACCTTTGGGGTGTGAAAAATGAGCTAATGGTTTATCAAGGTGTTAAATGCTTAAATGTTTTGTCTGTCAGGAACATGTACAGAAGGTTTAACTGGCAAACATACTGTAAGAAATACATGACTACCAATTCAGACCAACTCCCTGCTCCTCACTTTTTAAAATTTTCCATTTGTCCTCCAGCTGTGCTTCAAATACCAATGTCCCATGCACTGGCTCTACCACTGGCTCTACTGATTGCTATTTAGCACAAGAGAAAAACATTAGTTGAGGGATACAGCCAAGACAAATGAGAAAGTACTGTTTGTTCATGATTTCAGAGAAAATGCTCTATCACAGACCAATGTGACAGCAATTACTTCACTACTTCATGTATGGTTTTAAGGTCCTGTGGCCACACATGCAGTCCTATACCTACCTTATTATCCAGAATTATAAAATGGCATGGTAAGTTCCTGGAGAAAAATTAAGTGCTCACAAGAATGTCCAATTCCCCTACTTTCAGTACTTCTCAGACCTACAACAGTGAGCTCAGAGACACACTGACTGGGGCTGTGGCCTTGGCTTGTGAAAGAATACAGGGAAAAACAAGGCAACTTAATCATAAGACAGCATATGGAAATCGTGCAGTAAAGTAAGGGATCAGAAAAGCCAGAAACGTAGTATTTTCAAATAGCAATAGAAAAAAAAACCAACAAAGACTTAAAGACAAATTTAAAGCTTTTACTCACAAAATCATCTTCTCCTTCATTTAAGTTATAGTTAGGCAACATAGCTCCTTCCATTGCAGAACTCTTGAATACACCTTTTATTTTGTTGCCTATTCTGCTGATTCCAAATGATTCTCCTCTCTTCTGTGTGGTCCTAGGATTACAGAAGGCAATGTTCACAACACAAGGTATACTACTTACACAGCAGTTCAGCAGGCCATTGCATACTGTTTGCAGATAAGAGAAACAACTCTAGAAAAAAAAGTAGCCAATATACATCTAATTCCACTTAAACTGAAATTCATTTATATCAAATTTGTTCTCTGAATGATCAGCAAGATTTCTTGATTAAACTTTTAAGAGATAAGTGATTCCCATATGCTTAACCATGAGCAAACATTAATGCTCCTACAATAGTATTGCAGTAATACAGGACATAGTTAATTGTTTATTCTATGCAAAACAATTTTGTTTCAACGGCAGAAACTGTCATGTTGCTACAGGCATGTGCACCAAGAAGGTCACTCACTCCATCCTTTTATGTCTACTTATATTTAAAAATTTATCCACTCTTGCCAAGTACTGCAAATGGTGTCGTTAGATGCTTTTTTTCCAGAAGCAACCAGGAATTTTACAAGCCTGTATGATTCAAGATAGACCTTGACTTTTAAGCATTAGGGACAGACTAAAGGAATGTGCAAGGAGTAAGACTGAGCATGAGAGAAAACAGATGCAATTGAAAAATCTTGGCTTCAAGAGCCAGTCTGACTGAAAGATGAAGAATTTTAAAGTCTTGCCACTAAAGATAAAGCATTCAAAAAGCAACAAGGTATGGGAAAAGATAATTGGGCAGGAAGCACACTCCTTAATGAAAAAGCAGACATTATAACATTCTTATGCCCTTACACAAGACCTGATACAGAAAGTTAATTCTTAAATAGAAATGCTGGTAATTCTGGATAAAACAAACATGTTTCTGTTGAATATGGAACCAGCCTGAGGCTCATTATGTTGATTCAATAAATACACTTAATAGGCAAGTTAAAAATCAATACAGTGAACTGCAAAATCAAACTCAAAAGAACTTTATAAATTACTGAGATTAAAAGCACAACCAGTACTTTAGAGGATCAAAAAATATCCTGTTTCTTTTTTTTTTTTTAATTATTAAGAACTGAATGGTAGTACCAACAGAATGGCAGAGATAGCAGGTAAAGCATCTTCATCACCCATAAAACCATGCTGACATCACCTCTTGACTCAAAATATAGATTTATACAATGTTTGGGTTGGAAGGGACCTCCAAGGGTCATTTAGTCTAACCCCCCCCTGCCATAAGCAGGGACATCTCCAACTAGATCATGGTGCTCAGAGCCTCATCCAACCTGAACTTGAATGTCTCCAGGTATGGAGGCTCCACCACCTGTCTGGGCAACGCATTCCAGGGATCTATCACCCTCATATTGAAGGATTTTTTCTTAATGTCTAAGCTAAATCTACCCTTTTCTAGCTCAAAGCCATCACCCCTCATCCTGTCACTACAAACCCTTGTGAATGGTCCCTCCTCTGCCTTCTTGTAGGCCCCTCTCAGATACTGAAAAGCCACTATAAGGTGCCCCCTGGAGCCTCCCCTTCTCCAAGTTGAACAACCCCAACTCTCTCAGCCTGTCTTCCTAGGAGAGGTGCTCCAGCCCTCTGATCATTTTTGTGGCACTCCTCTGGACACGCTCCAACAGGTCCACATGCATGCTTGTGTTACTAGTGACCTTCCTGTTTATAGTTTTACCCAGACTGTATATGTGACTAAAATTGTATAAATAATCCACCGTTTTTCCAAATATCTTGCTTTTTCTATCTCAAATTATCAGCTCCCAAGTAGACAGACACCATCTATCTTATTTATCTCTGCTAACCAGAGATACGATTGCTTGGCTGTTTGCAGTCTAAATCTGTGTTTCAATTTTACTCTATTTTAAACAACTTCTTCTACATGTTATTGTCCTGAATAGAACTTCTTCATATTGGGAAATATCAAGACCTGTCAGTGTTCAAGAGCTTAAACACTAGGCTAGCAAAATACAAGCTTTATTCAGAGAAAACTAGACAGCTTTTCTAGAAGGTTAACACTTCAGACCTCTGGCTTGACTCATGAAATTTTCATCATTCCTGCAAAAACTTGTGTAGTTCTCAAGATTTTGAGCAAAAACATTAATTTGCAGAGCTCAAAGATTTGGCAAGAGTACTCCAGGCTCAGATGAGCTCGTTCCTGCAGTGATCATGCGCCAGCTAAAGGCAGAATACAGCTTTGTGTGTAACTGCAGTACTGAACCATGTGGGGCCAGGACTCAACCTGACAGCTAGGAACAACCTCTTCCTGCCCTAATGCTGAGCCCAGTGATCTTGTCTAACGAGTACAGAGCAATCACTAAACTGGAACAGGTATAAAGTAAGGAGGACGGGATTCTCTTCAGAGGACGAGACACAAATTCAGAACACAAACTGCTTAATAAGAGGGTACATATGGCGGTCAGGAATTTAACCTTTACAAATGAAGTTGATAACGTTCCCTCAAGACTCAAGAATGATATGAGTAATGAAATGCTGATGCTCTGAAAAATTCTAAGGAACAACTGATAATGAAAAAGTTCTCTGAGTTTGGACAGCATACATTTAAAGAGGCATGAATACGGAGAAAAACAATTCAACAACTATTCGGGCATTAACGAACGATCACAGACTACATGGAGAAAATTATACAAACCAGCATATATTGTAATCAAACCTACAACAGTCACCAGAAAAGCTGCAGGGAACGGCTGGTTTTGAGTGACAATCTTCATAAAATGTTTATATTTGCATGCAATGTTAGGCAATGATCAGCCTAGACACAGCTGTGCAAGATAAAACAAGCAGTTAAGTGGATAAAACCTCAAAGAGGATCTGGAAATGTGACACAGAGTAAAGGAAATTTTGGACCAGCTAGCAGCCCCAGGCCAAAAAAAAAAAAGCTTCAAATTACACAAATATATTACAAAACTAATAACAAGAGATGAATCGTTAACAGCAAACAACAGTATTCTATTGCAAACTTGTAAAGTTAGTAATTTCTAAACAACTTGTGAAAGAGGATGTGGGGAGTTAATCTTATTGTGGGGAGAAATGCAGTTTAGTCCAAAGACAACATTCACATTTCACAAATAAAATGGACAGTTAATTGCTGCTACAAAGGCTTTGTGATGCAGTCATGATAGATGCAGCACAGCTAACACATAACATTTATCCAGTGTTAGACTTACCGAAAGTCATCCAAACTCAGGCTACTTCTGCAACAACAGGCACATAAATTACCTCAGAGCCCAGGAGAAAATAATGTTAAAAAAAAAAAAAACACCTGCAAATTTGACAGACCTAGTCTAACAAAACTGAATAGGCTTCAACCGTCATTAATAAAAAAATGTGGTACAATGAAGAGTTTCTGACCCGAAATCTTAAGAAAGTGAAATATGAAGAGTACCTGCACATTTCATCAGCACAATTTTGAGTGTAAAACCTCTCTTACTGAAACTTTTAGGTTTTTGGTGACATTCAGCACAAGCAGCTACTACTTACAGAGAATTACTTTGATTCTTAGTTACCTGTAGTGTCAAAGAGGCAGCTAACTCTTCCTATAACCTATGTTCAGAAATCATGTGCGAATCTAGTTACTTGGCCAATACAAAGAAAAGGCTGTGGACTTTTTAATATAACAAAACCATCTCCTACACTCCTATATTACAGTAAAACCCAGTATTAGTATATATCCCACACACACACCAGATTTTAAGAACTGTCATGTATTTTTAACATTCTACATAACCTGGCACATGGAACCAACACCTTGGCCATCAACTCACTAATTCCAGCCGAGATGTTTAAATGGATTAACCATAAATACAGTCATTGCACCCATGATTTTATTTCACTGGAGCTACCCAATTCTGGATACACTGATATAGGATTAACACATTCAAATTTTAGATTTTGTTTTACAATAGGAACTGATTCTAAGGCATCTTACGCTGTCTTCAGTCATGTTAACTGTGAAACTGGAAACATAACCTACCAAGGTGGAACTGATGGTGACAAACAATTACACATTGTACACAACTGTTCACAGACTTAATTCTGTGAGTTTTACTCCTAACCACTCCCCAAAATTATGAATATATTTTCTACTCGAAAAATGTTTTAATTTTATTCGTATCCCAATAATGAGAAAGCAAGATGCATCTATTTTTCTATCTGCTCATGTTGTATAGAAAATGAAGGCAGACAGAGCTATCCAGAAATCTGGGAATTTATATCACATAATGGCTTTCCTTTCTTTTTGTTAGACTTCCAACACAGAATACCTTTAAGTAATGTAGTAACGTATTATAATTGCATAAATATGAGAGAGGGAATTCTTGTCCTTTTTTTCACACCCCCAAAATGAATTCACCAGAACTGGACCTTAAAACATCAGTTGACCTTGGACACTGACATTAAACATTAGGTAGAACTGTTGACACAACCTATCAGAATATCCTCAACGTGACTTCTCTACACTCCAAAAACGCTTTGGACTTCCCGTATGTTACCTTAGCAGTTTCCATAGTACATTACTTGTCCTATCTGTTACACAGAAAGTTATGGTTATTTTGTAGAGTTCAAAGAAGTGATTCAAACCAGAAATTACACATTGATAGTCACTTCTTCCTACCTTCCCACTTGTATTTTCTAGAAAAACTGCTCCATAATTTTCTTGTCTTACAGTAAGCGAAATCATTCAACACATTACTCACATATACTTCCACTGAGATTTCTTATCTGCTACTTGATCTGAGTTTTTAACCAGCAGTATCTATGCAATACACAGTACCACTAGCAATGCATGAAAGATACGGAAAACAAAAATCACCTCTTCGAATATAATTTTTCTCAACTGGAACTAATGCTAGAACAGGGAAGAGAAGGCGGAATAAAGTATGTGCATATGGGTAACATCTGGTATAATTTCATAAGTAACCTTTTTTTTTTTTCCCCCCTTTGGCAGTGACTGTCTGTACCAGATTCTGCAGAGGGAAACTCCAAAGCAACAGGAAAACTGCTTGCAGATAGAACCTCTTTTTCATGGAAATAATCACTGAGGCACCTCTTCAGGAACATATAGTATCTCATATCATAAACCAGTATATACATTCAGGGCATTCAAATAATTCTGAAATGTAAACCAGATACATTTTCAGTAATGTTATGGATGCTGTTTGAACTCCAGAAGAATATGTTCTAACAGTCCCTAAAACAAAATTTGTTTATGTTGTAGCCAGAGACGTTTCAAAAACTCCAGGTATAGACTGTCTCTCATTTCACCATTTCTGTTTTGGAAAGCAAAGCACCAAGGAAGTGACCTAAATATTTTCATACCTTAACTAGATTTAAGAAGTGTATGACAGAATACTTTCAACTGCTGATAAAAATAATTTTGGGAAAGAAACTTTATTCAAAGGTCTGTATGAAATCCTGTAGCCATCTTCCACAGTAGCTGGAGCATATTTTAAGGTCACCATTCCTAGTGGGGTATCCCATAGGGGACAAATACAGTTTGGTCTAGCTGCCTTCCATGCCACCTTGCCAAGAAACAGAAGCTTGTCAGCACTAGTCTGAGAAAGCATAACACCAAAGCTTGAGTCCTGGATCTACAAGACCTATAAAGACTACATAATGCATGTCACCAATGGAGATACATTAAAGAGAATCATGTACTTTTTGAAGAACACTAGCAGATGAGAAAGTAACCTCATGATAATGCACTTCACAGTAGGCTGCAGATTAAGAGGGCTGCTACTAGTTGTATCTCTAACGAAAGCAGAAAAAATTAACTAAAGCTATTACTCCTCTAGAAGAGTAAACTAAGAGGACAAATACTATTACTTTCTACAGTACTGTGGATTTTATTTCATACCAAGAAAGAAAAGCCTATCCAAATTACAGACCATGTCACTGAAGTCTTCTTTCTTTTGGGTAGACCCTAAGAGCAATTCAGTTGGGTGACACTATGACGGAGCCATCCAGCATAAAATGAAAGACAAGAAATTATGAGACCTCAAGCTTACTCAACCCAACCACACAGTGGAAGATCACCCATCCATACCACAAGAGATGCTCTTCTCCTTCTCCAAAGGAGCCTGAAGGTGGACTGTAAATATATAGATAAAACCCCAGAAACAAGGCTTCTGACTCTACAGTTCTGCAATGAATTGAGAGAGTTTGAGGACAGAAAACACACTTGACCTAGGAGAAATGGCAAACCATCCTTGTCACAACATGAGGAGATGCCCATTGCATGACTAGGCTGGTTAGATGCATGTACACTGTAGTTATCCCTTTAAGATCTGAAATCCAAGACCCAGCTTTGCACTAACAAAATGATATTGTATATATACAGTCAATTGAACACCACTATTTTCATGCTACCTTATTCTTACCGTACATTTATTTTTCCCTTTCCCTTTCTCAAATGTTGAGATCTGTATCACGTTAAAGAATTTAACATGTAAAACACTTCGAAGCAAACAGACATATTGTACAATATTGCATGCTCCTTCAGTATGTAATTTGTCCATTTAAAAAAAGAAAACAAAGCTAAAAATTCAGTCAGGTCAGTATTAGGCAGTAGCAAGATTCCTATGGTTTAATATTTTTACGCTTTCAACTAAAGGACAAACACTTAAAAGATTCTACTGTACCTACCTGTTAAACCTTGAATTCCGTGTTGGTGACTCTGCTCCTCTTAAAAGGTGTCTGAAGTACTACAACAAACAAATAAGGTATCAAAGAAAACACTGGACCAACCTGAGGAAAGGGTTACTATGCAATGACACTGCAGCATTTGGGGAACACGAATGGAAGTAAAAGGCAAGCTGGCTGTAATCTAGCAGTTAGAATATTAATCTGGAAAAGGACAGACCAAGTTCGCAATACATGCTCCCAGGGCTACTTATTTCACTTTACATAGTCTTGGGATTACTAAAAGAAAAATAAAGCCATCATCAAGCACCAAAATCCATGTCTCCTCCTTGTTTAAAAAAATCAAGCATCTTAAGTATTATAGCTGCTACAGGAAAGATGACCATTGATACCATTTTTGAGAAATACACTTTACTATGAATATCACCAAGTAAGGTAACTACCCATGCCCAAGACAACTCATCTATTCTGCCTCAAATAAATGACAGAAGCTTAACATGCAACCAGATTTATACATAAAAACTCTAAAAGGTACAAGATTGCAGGCCCAGCCTGCATTTGAATTCTTTCTTATTAGAAGGCTTTAGGCAGCTGACATAGCAGCGTGGGGGTTTGTTTTTGTTTGTTTGTTTAAACTTTCATTGAGAACTCAATTATAGAACAATATTAAATGCCTAGTAAATTGCTTTGAATGACTTTCCTGAAAACAGACACTTGAGTTCTAGCTCCTGGAATGTGTAAGGCTGAGGGTACCCAAACACAACCTCTGTATCTTTCTTTACGTACCATAATAATTTAAAAAGTAAATAGATTCTTAATACTGTTATCACAGATTTCTCTTGCACAAAATTTGCAACTATAAAAGGAGGAGTGGAGAGGATTTTGTAATAGCAGTGATATACCCAAATTGTTACATCAAAAAAATGAAGGTTTTTTTATTATTCTGTTGTTGTTAACTAGAATAAATCCAATTTTCTTGCAGAGATTGGTCCCAGCTTTGCCATGCTAATTACAGTGGAAAATGAAGACATATTTTGCAGTTCCACGTGCACATGACTGTTGTGAAGATGGTATCCTAAAAAAAATACAATCTTGCTTTAAGACTACTCTTCAAATTTTTCACACTTACCTCATCACTGTGGCAGAACATAGGAGTAAAAACATTCTCAAGCAGAGAGAGTACATGCTCATAAGCTTCAAAAAGACACCTCATAGTTTGAAGTTTCACAACTTCCATATATGGGCCTTCAGCAACTATTAAAAAAATCAAATATAAATTGAAATGTATATATATGAGCATATAATTTTTTTTTTTTTCTGGTCTTTGTGATTGCTTTGCAAGCTACTGTAATTCTGGTAAATAAAAAATGGAAAGGAACTGACAAAACAATGCTTAAGCACAATATAGCAAGGGGGTAACAATTTTTAAAACCATGAAAAAAGTAAAGATTGATTATATTTAGATGAATTAGTCTTCACTTCATTACAGAATGCCGTTTAAATTCCAGTATAAATTATTCTTTTCAAATTCAAACTTACTTCTTTGAATCTCTTCCACAATAAAAGAGTCAAATCTAATTTTGTCAATGCTTTCATCCAAACAGTAAGTTTTGTAAATTTTCTGTACTTCTTCATGAAGAGACACCTTTTCAGTATCTGATAGTTCTGGTTGCAAAATTCGGTCATTGAATTCCTCTGAGAAGGAAAACAAAGGCATTTGTTGATCAACTTGGCAAATAGCATCTTGAAGCAATCAATAACATCAACTCATTTTTCAGCAGATACAGTAATTTGTAAAACTTTAAAATTAGTTGAAACATCTCAAAGACATCTCAAAATAACAGGTAATAAGGTAGCTGCCTTCTTATTAACTGTAATTCAGATTTGCTTGCAAAATTATTACTAAAACTATATTGCAATTAAAACTAATTATTCATTATCATATTAAGGATAAATCTACAAAGTTGTTCCTGGCAGAAGAATGAACGGGTTGTTTTTTTTCCTGCCTAAATTACCAAACTGTAAATTGTTGTTTTCTTTTAGCATAATTTCCAGTTCATGCTAAGCACACACAGAGCCCCAACAGCTCTTTATACCAGTCATCTGCCTACACTGCTCGTATTTCATTCCCAAGACCAAATAATTTGTAATATTTTCAATATCTTTAATATTAGACTAAATTGAGAATTAACCTCCCCTGCCAAAACAAAAATTCTACTCAGCTCAATTATTGTGCAATCCTACTTTATTTATTTGCCCATCATGTTAACAGCGTGACTGTTGGCCAGAAAGAAGGGAAAACAAGGCAAGAGTTTGATTAATTTTTCAATTAACAGAAAAAACAACACTTTTTCAAAGAAAGTCTACCAAGACCCTTTTTTTTTTTTTTTTCTCTTGTTTATTATCCTCATTAAGTACTTCTTATCAGAAATACTTCTATGAAGAACCACCTACAGTAGACAGTTTGGGACAGCATAGTTTGAGAGAGTGAAATATCATTATTTAAAAGCTAATACACAGACTGGAAACCTATGATAATGCAAGAGACATTTATAAGGAAGAAAATGCCGAGGTTTACCCAGGGGAAAAAAAAAAAAAAAAAAAGACTGATAATAAGCAACAGACAGTCTCAGTAACCTTCCTGCTAGAGGAAGCAGCTCGAGAAGGATCAGCTTAAATCCCCTGCAGGTACCACCAGCAGTGAACAGGTAATGACTTTGTTGGAGTTCTGGTAAGGAGAAGAAGTTTTCCTGACAAACAGCCAACATGTTTGGCAGGATTATGAACACATAATAAGCACAGAGATTATTTGTATTTCTCTTATGCAATGATTACTGATTTCTGCAATGTTCTATGAGATAAAAATCTAATTGAATTACACATCTTCCTGGTGCACGTATGAGATTGGGATATGAAGACACACCCGCAATTTCCCATGCAACAAGGAAGTTGTTTACTAAAACCAAAAGCATTATTTTGATAAGCCAGTATTAACTACTAGTTGACAAAAAAAGGTGAAATAAACCACGCTAACTTACAGAAACTTCACAGAGAGCCTTAACATTGGAAAGTAGAAGGCTTTTCAAACAAAACTTGTGTAATGGTACAATCAAACACACCCTTCATAACCAAGGTACAGCGTACTGAACAGGTTTCAACACCTTAATGTTCCTGTTACGTTTCTGTTCTCTACAGAAATCAGAATTTTAGAGCTAAAAGAACATCAGTTTCTCAAGAGGAACAGCTCATTTTAGAAATATTTGAGCAACCACATATAAAAAAAAGGCAGCTGTACTTTATATCAGTGACCAGAACTTTTTTCTTACAAGAATATTCTATTATAAAATGTATAACTTTTATCAATAAACAGAAACAGAATTAAGACCTACAGTCCACACCAACATTAACATTGCCAAGATTAGCATTCAAGAATCCGGGCATATTTAAGTGAACTCAGATCCTGAAAAGTAATCTCTTGCTTAACCACGCTGCCTAGTTCTGAGACTGAATACTCACTTTAAAAGCTTTAAGCATTTGCATGTTGAAGATCATCAAATACACCCCCGCACATGTATGCAGTCTTACCTACAGTCAGGCAGAACTGCAGCACATGGACTGCCCCTTCCTGTTTCAGGAAGTTCATAAACCGAAATAAAAGGTCTTGCTGATCTCTGATCTCCTTTAGCTCCAGTTTCAGTACCTGAGTAGGTTAAAAAAAAGTAGTCGGCCACTTTTCCAACTTTTAATGAGTACATAAATAATGCAAAGAGTTGTACAAGAAAAACAGCAGGTGAAGTAAAACACTTATTGAAAAAAGGAAAGGAAATAAATGTTGCCTTTGCTTACAGATGTTTTTTTGTTTCTTGGCTCTGCAAATTTCTGAAGGAATGGAACCAATGAAGAAGTAGGTTCAGTTGCTTTCTCAGGCTGCAGAAAAAAAAAAAAAAGAAGAGACAGCTGGGTAAGAAAGCTTCCTTAATGTGTGAACAAATTACTACTGTTTTAACTTTGTCAGTACTCACTGGACTATCATCAATGAAGATCAGAAGCAAGTGGTTGACAGTGTCCTGCAGGAAAACACAATACAAAATTAATGTTAAAGAAACTAAACAAATTTGATTTAAATCATTTTACAACTATGTTACGCCCAAGTTTAAACTTGTGAGCATATTAATACTTTAAAAAAGCCAAAGACTGGCAAGACATGTTTGAGAACTGACCTTCAACAGTCTCTTCAAGTATTTAGAAGTCAGGGAATTTCTTAAGAGACCTCCACAGAAACATTCTTTACCCAGTGGAGGAAAGCTTTACAAATTATCTTTCCTGTTACTGCAGATCTAATGAATTACTAATACTTCCAGAGCTACAGCACCTTTTGCATGCAGCCAGGTGAAATATTGCCAAGTATTTCAATTTTGCTTATTAAAATACATGCATAAATAAAGACAAGGATGGTAGTGTTCCATCTTTAGAAATAAATGGCCTCTTATTTGGAGAACTAAGGACAAAAGAAGTTATTTCAATATAGCTGGTTTACTTACACTACTATAAAGATACATACAGCTAGAGGTCAAACAATTGAGCCCTTGTTTCAGTGTAGCTACAGCAATTTGAAGCTGCATATACTAGCACACCATTCTCCCATTTGACAGGAACTATAGTCCTTAATTAAAAATATATGCTTAAAAGATCATGTCAGTACTGGATTTTAGTCAGCTAAGCACTCAAAGCCGTTAAAATGAACAAACAAAAACACTGGCCACAAGATTTCTTTTTCCTAGTCAAAGTGCACAACAAATAACTCATTGTGCATCATGTGCTTTATCACAACATACTTAGTAGGAAAACGGTAATATTGAGTGAATTAAAACTATTCCTGTGCTCCAAAGCCTTACAGGATCCGCTAAGAAATCCATTGAGGGAAGGAAAACAGAACCAGGAAGAATCTCTCTTATCAGAAGAGCCAGGGATCTGAAAAAAAAAAAGAAAAAAAAAAAGAAATCAGAACCAATACTAGATTACATAATTTTCTAAGTTTCAAATGCTATCATACTATTATATATTATTACTGGGAAATATTTTAGTATTTAATAATACCTTAAGCATGCTAGAATACTTTTAAGATCAATACAAGAACTCTACAAAGTGATAAGAAGGAGGGATGGGGAGGATGACTTTGAAGTTCATTCTTCCACCCCCCAAAACTACTGTACCAAACAGTACGCAGATACTTTAAATAACACAATTCTAAACTTCTATACCTGCACTCTGTTGATTTTGGGGGCAAAATATAAGGAAAAAGAAGTTCAGTAAGTTTTCTTAAGTAGTGAAGTTCATCTCTTCGGCTTCTCAAAGCAACATGCAGTTCTGGTCCATATTCCTCTAAAGCAGCTTGCTGTAAAAATTCTGCATTTTTTACTACAAGTAAAAAACAATATTATGAGTTATTTCACAATAAGAAAGACCTGAAACAAGAGGCTTTTCATTTCAGCTACAAAGTTAATACTTCTAGTACCTACACAACTGCCAAAGGGATACAATTCTGAAAATTTCACAAATGAACCTTGGCTTACACTTTGAAGCCTGGCTCTGTAAAAATAAAACCTCACATTGAAATAAAAATTCCTTCCCCAAACAATTGCAGTTTGCATGGTTTCCAGGGTGCTTTCTCATTTATAATTACTAGAAGAATCAAGCTGTTGAGTTCTTCAAACACTGCATTTGTCTTTGCAACCTCCAAAAGAAAAATGCAAAAGAAACCCTCCCCCTTTCCCCCTTTTTTTTAAGGAGAAGACAGTGAAGATGAAAATATTTATCAAATCTAATAATAAACATACAAAAAGAAACATTTATACTTGCCCTTTGAAACTCATAACATAGTGAAGTCTTCACGTTACCTTTCTGCCTGGCCTTGGCTATCACTTCGATGTGTTTCATTGCTGCTTTGAGCATTTTCTTTGTTACAACAGTTGGAATATCCACCTACAGAATAGTTTTAAAATAGAAACAGAACTGTTTCAGGTTTTTTTTCCCCAAATTTATTACAGACAACAGCTACAGTAAATTTGCTTATATATCCCCATTCTAACCATAAACTGAACTCTTAACAATCCATGAATTCTCTAGATGAACTGACAATATGCTCACACTTCTGGGCAAAGCATACAACATCATGTAGAACTAAAAGTCGTAAACAATACTGGTAACACACTTCTTGTCAACTCATTCCCATTATGATTCTCCACTGCAATCATTATAGTAATGCAGCTTGACTTTAGAGTCACATATATATGAAGCCTGGTTCTACATGAAGATTTGACCACCATCAAAAGCAAGTTAACAATGCTCTGCTTCTAGTACTTGTGGTCTTTAATCCTCAGCAGTCCTATCCGCAAGGACTAAAAGCAAAGCGAAACCCTCTTCCCTCTTTATATGCAGAAAAAAATGTCACAGTTCAGGTGATGGCAGAACCAGAAGAAAATTTGAGTTACTGAGTCAAAACAATGGTTAGTGTCACCAACAATATCATGTGATCATAGCCAAACAAAAAGCACATATGATTTAATCAAGGATTGTATTAGAGTCCTGCATTTATACTTTGATGGCTACGAAAATGAAGAGAGAATTATAGAACAGTTTAGGCACATAGGAACATCAGGATATCTTAGGCCAACCTGCTGCTCAAGCCCAGGCTCAGATTAGGGGGCTTAGGGCTGTACCCGCCCTGGTGCTGAAAACCTTCTAAGATGAAGCCAGTCACCTCCCAACAGGTCAAACGCTCCGGCCCTAACCATCTTGGTAGCCCCTTGATTGAACTTGCTCCACTCTGTCAGTATCTCCTTTGCAATGGGGAGCACAAAACTGTATGCAGTACTCTAGATGCCATCTAAAGAGCATCCAGTAAAGGCAGCCAATCACTTTTCTTGATCAACTGTCTCTGTTCATTAATACAGCTGTTGGTGTTCTTTGCCACCAGTACATGCTGCTGGCTTACATTCAGCTTACTGTCTACCATGAGACCAGGTCCTTGCAGCAGAGCTCTTCTCCACAGCCAGTCAGTCCCCAGCCTGTACAGTTTCAAGGGATTCTTCTTTATCAGCTGCAGCAGTTTCCACAAAAACTTACACAGAAACTGATTTACACTTTGCATGCCCTTTATTTTAAGCAAGAGCAAAAGATGTCTCAGAGAAGCACAAACCGTTGCAAATGTTCAGAAGTATCAAATTTTGAACAAGTTTATTTGCTAATGGAATTTGTCCCTCCTCAATAATAAGCCAAATAACAGCCTCAAGTAATTAAGCAGAAGCATAGAAGTGCTTCTTGCTAGATGAGACAGTGTAATTGCAAAGGCCACCAGAAGTGAGAGGGAAGTTTTCTGTTCCTTCGTGCAAGGAGAGCAGCAGGTATTCCTGCACACTCCACTGCAGTAACCGAGGTGCACGGCTATGACTTCACCTGGCCAGCCCAAACAAGCTAGTATAATTGACTAGAACTGCCTAAAAGTAACTAACCAAATGGTCAACTTCTGTTTAGAAGCAAGAAAGTAGGAGCTTCTTCCCATGAATTGAAAAACCCTGTCCTTTGCAACTCACATTTCAAGAGTAATTTCAATAAATCAAGATCTTCCTGTGACATACAGGTATAGGGGAGTGTTTATTCCTGCAGAGGTAAGTCAAACAGCAGAAAACAAATTGTTATTGATGCTACAGTAGGCACTATTAACTTCTGACAAAAATTTCAGCCGGATTCATGGCTATCTATACCATACTATACAAAGGGAAAACACTTCACTTTCCCTTCATAACTCATAACCAACCCAGAAATAGCTACAACAAGGAAAATTCTGGATTTATTTGCTTTGGTTTTGTTTTGGGGGGGCAGTAGCATGTTGGGCTGGCAGAAAAAGAGAGAGGTATTCCAGCTGACTGGCTTGAAGTGCTTGTTACTCTGCTCAACAACAACGCTCCAGAAAAATTCACCTGGGAAGCCTTAAGCACAAAACAAAATAATTATTTTCACCAAATTAATTTGTAATTTTGACTTAATTCAAAAGCAGAAGATTCTTTGGCAAAAACATATAAAGATACAACCTAAAGGAAGAAAACAGTCTTGTTTTTCTTACACGCAGTAGTTCCCAAATTTTTAAAAAAATTATCTCAATTTTTTTTTTTCCTTTCTGTTGCTTTCAAGCATATAATAATAAGTCCAAATCAAAATACAGCTGTTTGGCAAAGGTATTAGACTTTTATTTTGCAATCAGTGATTAATTTATCTTCAAAAGAATTTATAAAGGACACTATAATAGCTGAAAGGCTACAAAACATTCTGTCATAATCCTTTTTGGATAATTACAGAAGCTTTAAACTAGGATTCTTGAAATGACAAAAAGTTGGTATTTTATTTGCAACTTGCATATCAACTCTGATTTCTATGCACAACATTTTCAGTTGTATATACATCACAACTATTAATTGAGGCTGTCTGAACCTGTATGTGGGTGTGTACACACAGAAACACTTGCTCAACGGAAAAAAAGAATTAGCTGAAAACCAGAGCATATGATGAGACACCATGCTCCCCTGCATGACAGAGCATGCCAAGTTTCAATTTTGTTCCAAACCACCAAGTTACTACAAGTATCTTTTTGCTTGAGATATCTGTACCACTTCACACAGAGACAAAAAAAAAAAAAACAACAGTCTATTATTCTGTAGGACGGATAGAAATAAATCTAAACATTCGAAAGGAAAAATGCATTTCT
The DNA here is from genome assembly GCF_000691845.1 of Merops nubicus. Classification (NCBI taxonomy): domain Eukaryota; kingdom Metazoa; phylum Chordata; class Aves; order Coraciiformes; family Meropidae; genus Merops; species Merops nubicus. Next base: position 11,599 of record NW_008611887.1, on the reverse strand, counting down.
GTGATGACCTTTATTCTGTAGTTCCCCTGACAGTGCTTATTAGTTGTACACATCTCAAGGTTTTGTTGCACATATTATCTACCCAGATACAAAGGACTGAAGATATTTACATTTACTTCATTACTGTCAAAGGCAGGTAGGGTAAATTAACACACTATTTAAAGACGCTATAGCTGATCTGAGGCAACACGATTAATAACTTATTACATGATAAACAGAGGAAGCAGCATCATTTTCTGAATCAACAATGGATCTACAAACAATGCGACAAACACCTGCATGTATTACCACTCCAAATTACATTTTAAGACCTCGCTCTAGATTTTCACTTTGAAAGACTTACTCCACTTCCACATCTCCATATACCATCTGCACTACATGGACATTTCGTAATCTTCCCCATGCTCGCTTCAAAAAGCAACGTGCTTGAGTTAGAGTAAACAAGCAAGTCAGCTGGATTTGATATATAACAAGGACAGAATCAGGCTGTTAGTCATGACCAGAGTACATGTACAACTTGTAGCTCTGGAAATATTGCTGTTACTAAGGAGGGGAAAAAAGACACACATTTATGGTAGTTGCTCCAACAGAGAAGCCAGCAATGAATAAATCTAGACACTGAGTTAGCAACTCTCCCTGCTCAGAGCAGCCACAAAGTTAGAAGCAGTTCCTGTACAACAGACTAGAAGCACTTTATCAGAAAAGTATGTGTTAACATATTGATCACAGCAAATAAAAAGCTTTTAATCTTAGTCTTCTGAATGTTTCTTAAGAAGTACATTACTATAAGAATTAAGACAGATATGGTTCTTATATTAAACTATTCAGTTGATAAAAATTTGTTCTTTGTAGATTATGTAAGGCATTTAAAGAAGTCAACCAAGCAGACGCTATGAGACAGGTACACTGCTAATCATTTTCTAATAGTTCCTTTCACAATAATTCTCAGAATTGTTTCCACTTAGATGAGGTCACTAAAAGACAGCTAAAAGATCATCCCAAGGTTTTAATGGTGCCTTGCACTGGTGTTTAAAATATATACCCACCTGCAAGGATGATAATTCATAGAATAGTTTGGGTTACGAGGCAGCTTTGGAAGACCACCTAATCCAGCCTCCTGCCATGGGCAGGGATATCTTCAGCTAGACCAGATTGCTCAAGTCACATCCAATCTGATGTTGAGCACTTCCAAAGATGGACTTTCAAAGATGTTTTATAACCAGGAATGGGATAAACTCCAGAAGGAAGGAACAGATAACACAAAGAAGAAGTTTAGATGGAAACTGCCTATAGTCTCCCTAAGACTGACTTTGGAAACATCATTTTTAAAAAAATTAAAGAAACTGATACTTATCTGTACTGTTTTTTTCTGATGGAAACCCAACATTAATACCTTTCAGTCGCCTTACCTTGTGAATTCTCCGAACCAATACAGACGCGAAGAAACGCAGTGTGCCCCTCAGTTCATCCACTGAGGATTCATCATCAGTAATATTTCTGCAGCGTTGTAAAACATGGCATGTAAGAGAACATAATAAAATACATTTATATTAATCCAACAACCCTTTGGATACTGTAAGCTGGAATAAAGAAATTCAGCGGTTACACTTCAGTGGGTATTAAACTGAAATGAAAGCTACCAATTGTGGGCAGAGAGCAAGCAGTCTTCTATTCAAGTAAACTACACAGCATTTCCACTATGTTTGTATACAACAATAGCTTAAAAATGTGTCAGTAAATTTGAATTATATACCAACTCCTGCTTTAAAATACTGTCTGCATGACTTTGGCTGAGTAAAATCTACCTTAGGTTCCACATATGCAAATGCTTCCTGGTTCAGTGGCATTAAGTGAAGCTGAATTAGTGTCAGCAAAGACTTTCAAATAACAGTACTGCAAGCACATACCCCAGTTAAGCTACTCAAAATTAGATTTTCTATACTGCATACTACATGACATTCTGTACGTCAAGATTTCAAATATTTTTCTTCTGGTTTAGTACAAATTTGGCTTTAAGCTCTTTTGTTTAAGCTTTATTATAAAATTGTTAGTTTCCCAGGATGCTGTTGAAGAAGTAGGCACATCCCTTGTAATTCAGCTCAGTCTCTTCCAATAGAAAACTTTCACTGTACTTTTTCAGCAAGTTCTAATACATAGATGCCATTTAATACAATAATATCCTTTCTCTTAAATATAAAATTAAGCCTGTTTTTGGTCTAAACAGAGATTGCCGTTTCCTATAATAGAAAGTACAGCACAGGAAACCAACAAATGACAAAACCTTTTTTTTTTTTTTAAATTATCCATTACAAACAAAACAAGAACTTCAACCTATAGCTACTTGGAGTAGAACTGAAATTTTTTAACTTGGTTCCTACTTAGAAGCAAAGAAAAATTTAAACAGATTCCCAAATCAGCATGTCAAAACATCTCCATTTTATCCGGCTTGCAAGTTTTCATCTGCTACAATAAAATATGTTCAGTGAAATATCATGGTAAAAATAATTAATGTTGATTCAGGAAGAGAAATGTCCAACTCCATGTCTTTTGGGGGAAACTGAATGAAAATGTGAAATACACTAAGTCTTGGACACAGACTAAGGTCTGTGGAAAAAGAACATAACAGCAAGCCACAAAATGCAACAGAAAGAATAAAATCTACCAGCATTCCAGTATAATGGACATTAGAGTATGACTAGAGATACCAGTTAAACTGCACTATAATAGCTGAGTAATGACACAACAAAGAAAACAATATCTTGCTTCAGCTAACGATCATATAATTTTTTTGGTAATGAGTTTGTATATGTAGTAAATGCACATATTATCTGCATTTAAAAACATCTCTACAAGCAGCAACAATAGATTTGAAAAACAAATGTTATGCCTATAACATCATTTTACTTTATTCAGCATCCACTTTTTTAAAGGAAAATATATTAGCCTGGGTTATAGAGCGTTCAAATACGTGTTGAAGATGAATTGTTAAGTACAGATACTGGTGACCTGATGGTCAAAATATGCAACTAATTGCATAAAAGAGCACGTCAAAGAAAGTAGCTTGGCCTAAGGAATACAATCATCCTCCAGCAGCTAATCACATGCAGATAATACTGCAGGGGAAGGTTTGGTTTGTTTTAAGATCGGCAGCTAACATTTTGGAAGCAATATGGTTAGCAAATGCACTGTCAAAGAAGCCAAAGGATTAGCAAACAAATTGTGTGACTGTACCACTAGTATTTGACAGACATCAAGATACATGAAGTAATTTGGACCAAGAAGTTATTTCACTGACACTTGGATAACCAGTATCTTGGCTAACTCCACTTGGCTATGACTTTATGTCACGTACTTTCTCAATGCACCATAGGTTTGCAGAGACATTATTTTCATCACCAGCAGACTGAAGACTGGTGAGAAAAACACCAAGGATCTGCAAAGTCTCAAATCTCGAGTGACACACCGCAAGGTCCAAATAACTCACTTGGAAACACTTTTTTAAATCAGCTGCATTTTCCCAGAATTTGAGGAAAAACTTTAAAACAACTGTCAGCGTAACATGTAGATTTGCTAAAGAAAAAGGCTTGGTCTGTTAATTGTAAACAGTTACCAAGTCCAGTGTCTCAAAAGAGTTACACCCAACTGCTATTGCATGCAAAGTGTTAGGGGATCTACTGATAAATGAAAACCATATACACGTCACTTTTTTCCTCTGTGTGTCAATTATTCTTACGAAATTTGGCCAACTCTCATCAAAAGGTTGGTGAAAAGAAGTTCAAGATAAAACTGTAAAACTATTGTTTGTAACAACAAAAACCCTTATTTTTTCTTGCATTACATGCATTTAAAAGAGAAGCCGCTCCATAAAGACTGGGTTGAGTCACGATCAAATGTTTCCATAGTAATGTATTACAAAAATGTGGTAATTACTGGATTCTAATCTAGTCCGAGAGAACTGGAGTTGCAGAAGCATCAACAACCAAAAAGAAATAAATCAATAAATAGAGTGACTCATTCAAACTTTGAACTCTCCTACTTAAAATTAGATTGGTATAAGTAAGATATTATATGGTTTTATTGTACAGCACACAGCACACCCAACAGACTCAGACCAGCGTATTGTAGCTCTGCAAACTTGAATTATTACATCTATCCTCTATTCTTCTCATAGAGTTGAAAAAATTCTGAACAAATATTTAATACAACCATCATAAATACTTTTAAAAACACCAAACAAAAACTGGACATTGGTATAACTACTTATTTCAGTAGAGTTCACTGGCATTTAAGTGCTAATCTTCATTCCCCTAAACAGATCCATGTTTAGGGATGTCTGTCTCTAGACAAACTTGCTAATAAAATATGACAAATTCTTACACAGTTTACTAATGACACAAACATAAAGCACAGCTTTTCCCTCCTTGTAACACATTATTTCCTGAGCAACGAAACTATGATTTTATCTTGCAACATACATTTCTGCTGTTAGCACCTCCTGGGCTCCTGAGTAAAGCAAGTCCTGTTACCTCTCTCATGACCAGAGTGCAAGCTGCTGCAAGACAGCATCAGCTGGCAGGGCACAAAAAAAAAAAATTTTAAAAAAGGCAAAAAAGAGAGAGGTAGCTTCTGCGTAAATTCCATCCACTTTTCCTGGAATAACTATCAGGAATTACACTCAGACTTTTCTGCAATGGAAAGCAGCAAACTGTTTTACCAGTCTAGTCTGACAAGTCTGAATTGCCTGTTGGTGGTTGCCCATGCTGTTAAATAAGGACAGTCTGGACGCAAGGGCTTCTGATTTGGCCCTGTGAAGAATTATGCAGAGTCAGTGAGATCTGTTATCTCAGAAAATACATTTCACAAATGCGAGAGTTCTTTCTCCAGGGTGAGCCAAGTTATGCAAACTGTGTAGGTACACCTAAGCAGGAAAAGTCAGAACTAACATGCTCTATTAGACATCAGTAGGTAACCTCAATAGGCTGCACACAGACACACTGTTCAGACCTCCCTGCACAACTGTTGCTGTAAATACAGGAGAACACAGGAACGTCTAGAGGGAGTCAGACCAGGTCTGCATTAGTCCCATTAAGCTGAAGCCAGTAAGACTTTCAGGATCAGGTCGTTTCCTGCAGAATTACTCAGCTATCACTGCACTGAAGCTCACTGAACGTCCAGTACTTCAGGTTGATGGAAAGCTTATTAGGTTGGATCCACATGGTGTGAATTTATGGGGCTAGTTCAAAATCCAGAGGTGCAGCCATTTAAACTAAAGACAGTGCACGAACATCTTCCTCACCAGAGGGCAAGATGTAGTAGAAGCTAGGATGACTTGCTCCCTATCAAGTGTATTTTGCACTACACTTCTAACTATGCATATTATCATTCCCACTATACAATGTATTCCAGAATTCCACTTGGTCTTGGGTGTCAGAGATGCAAGCAGTATGTGGAAGCCAAGCTTCCCTGTCAGTCCAAAAGAAAGACACTGAAGATACTTTCCACTAGCCCAAAATCTAACTTTAAGTTATGAAATAAAGAAGATGGTTCCCTCGCATTTGTTACTTTATCAAACAGCTCAATGCAACATGCTCTAGTTTTCTGTATCTGAGAGTTAAAAACCTTGAGTTTTCCAAGTTGATAATTTACAATACATGGTGCAAAAGCTCCCTCTGCTGTCTGCATAAGCAGTTCAGTTTTAGATTTCAATATATTCGTCACACAAAGACAGACGTGAGACATGCAGGTACCAGCCGCTATTAAAAACAAATTGGGCAAAGAGATCTGCCCTGAAAATTTTAGAACCCATAGAGGTAGAAGAAAACTAGCATAGAACAAAAGAAAAAAAAAAAAAAGGTATAAATTTCTTTTAGCACAAAAGAAATTTCCATCCAATGAAAAAGTCAAATTCGGAGTTATGGCAAAATGTTTTAACACATCAATGCCAGCATGATCAATTAAAAATATTTTAATATCTTCTTACAATGTATGCTGACGGCCTAATAAATACATGAAGGAAAAAGGTAAAAGAATAATTAGCTGTAGCCTTTCCTTCATATATTAAACTTATTTATACAGTACTACTCTATTCAGCTCAGCATAACCACTCAGTCTTAAAACTCAGCAAGTCTATAGATGTTCTGCAAGAAAGAGGCCACAATATGTATTAAAAATATCTTTTCTATATTAATTAAAAATGGATTTTTTTTTTAATGTTTAAAAAAAATGTATTTTAATCAGTATGAAAGAATAATAAGCTTCTAATCGGGATATAAATTTCTAGGGGGGTTGAGCTTTTTAAACAGGTTTTAATCAGGTACTTTCAAGTAAGAGTTATTAAAAAAACTAACATATAAAAATGAATAATCTAAAAGTGTTTTTAGGATGAAATACAAATTACAGAACCACCTCTATCACACCAAAATTAACAAAAGATCTGTTTTACTCTACTAAGAGGCAACAAAACAGTGAAACTGTAGCACTTAAAGGTATGCTTTACATTTTGCTAAGGAAACAGAAGTGTTTCTTTCCAGGTGATTATGTCTTAACCAGTTTGACAAATATTTATGACAGTCAAAAAAAGCAACTTGTAGGTAAAGCTCATACCTGTACCATGGATAAATAAAGTTTTCCAGCACTAGCTCAAGCACCTGCGCAGAACAAAGACAACCACATTACAAAATAAACAGTTTCTCATAAATCCTTGTTAAAAAACATCTTCCAAAAATCAGACTAGAAGTTCCTATCTCATAAAACTTTAACATACAAATATATACATTTCAATCCTATTGTGAGATCATTAATTTTGCATAATAATCAGTACTTTGGGCAAACAGCAACAAAGTGATGGTTTCTTCAGATTTCAACCTGAAAAAAAAAATTAGTTGCCACTAATACTGTCCACAACATGAAGCACAGTGTCATAGCCACTCTGTTGTGCAAATGCCATGAAAAATGGTCTTTTTGAGCTTGATCCCATGTTTGTAGTAACTGACTTCCAGCTGCACATTTTGCAGACTTGCCAGTGTTTCTCTTGTCTCACTGCCACAGCCATGCTGTGAGGGCTTTAAAGTAATACTTCCACAGGACAATGCCACGCAGATAATCCCACTAGCCAAAGACCCAAAGGCAGCATGCACAGAGACAGACAACTAACTCAAAATGCAGCTGAAGTCCACATACCACTAGTCCCAGTATCAGGGGTCAAAACACATTCTCTAGAACTCAAGTTATCTAAATGGCCTGAATAAAAAATGCCTTGATCCCAGACACACAGCAAGCTGTCCCTGTTTGTACTTTTACTGCACACACGATGTGGCAGGGGCAGTTACACACAATGCTTTGTTGTGCTCATGTTCTGTACTGAAGCTTAAAGAGAAGCTAAGTTGTGAAATCATCTGCACTGCAAAATACAAGCAACTGACTGCCAGTAACTGGGGTCCAAGGTATACTGCCCACACAGTTTTACCATGAACCCTATGAGCCTTCCGGACTGTGTCCGTGTGATTCTGTAAATAAGGAACCTGTTGCATCACCCACTGCACCTTCATAAAGCACTAGAAAAGCAAGGCACCCATACCCTTCTAGCAACACCAGCACTATTAATTAAGCTCAATTGCTCACACTGCACACACATGCCAACAGAGTAGACAGGATGTCTCAAAGAATGACAGCTAATGATAAACAATTTCTTTGTCTGTGAAGTCTTATTCTCCAATTTTAAATATAAAAGATGACTCATTTCATTTAAGGGTACCTGTTTTTCAAGCATTTTGCAAAATGACTGGTTCTACTATGTGTGAGCAGTTTGGAATTGGAAAGGGATTACAAGTGTAAAACCAAATACAGCAGGTAGAAATATAAGCAGCAGCTAAAGAAAAAAAAGTGAAACTATTTTCTAGCATGCACTGCAACACTGGCAAGCTAGTCAGTCCTTGCTACTGAGACACTGAGTACACAGAACTAAATTATCCTTTATGCAATCTGCAGTACCTGAAATTATACACGACATAACTGACCAACAAATGTCACACCCCAGTTCAAAAAGGAAGAAAATACTGCAGAAATTAACATAAAGCACTATGGATTAGAAACTCAAAATTAAATTATAGTTAGGTCACCACCTTATTTTTGCACAGGATACACCCAAAACTATCAAATACTGTTAGACATGCTGTTGCGGCAATCTAGAGTTCAATTATCATAATAAGCATAAAAGAAAAGGGAAGGAAAGTCCAAGCACTGTTTCTTCTTATTGTTCTAAACCACATATAGCAGCTAGATAACCAAAACAAGGCTGCTGAAGATTAAGAATTTACAAAGTGAGACAAACTGTCATCACAATCCAAGAGAGAAAAATCCATGCTTGTGAGGAAAAACTTGGCTATCTTGATTTGACTGTATTAAATTATTCTGTAAGCACTTGTAAACACAAGCTTAAAGACTACACAACTGATTCAAATTAGAAACACTTGGAAATGAAAATACTGCAAAAGTTTTTCAACCTGCAAAGCAAAAGCAAGAAAAACTAATCCAGAATAAAAATATCCCAGAATTATTCCAAGTATTTGCTTTTCAGAAGCAAGATGCACTCTGCACTCCTTTGGAATCTCATTCATCTTAATTCAGTTCTCACTGTATCAGCTTCTCTGTAATGTATGACTAACCCACAAAAGAAAACAGGAGCAGTGTCTCCTTTCAAGCTGAAGCAGGCTATCTAATTCCAGGCACACACTGCATGCTGCAACCTCAGAGCAGACGGTCAAGAATATGGTGTGGGCAGAACCTCTGCTACCCTTTTAACCAGTATAGAGGAGCTGGAACGGGGAACAATGCAGGGAGATTCCTCATTCCAAATAGTATCCTGCATAGGTGAAAATGGTGGCTCAAAGACTAAATGTTTGAGTCCCTCTAATTGTTTTGTGCCAGGAAGGCACAGAACTCAGGTCCAGCACTTTCCCCTAGTTAAGCACCCAAATCAAAAAAAGGAATCAAAAGGCACATGTAGGCTGCTAAACGAAGCAGGGCCATGACCATGCCACTAGAGTAAAAAGGAACAGTAAAGAAAAGCCCCACACCACTGTGGTAAAAGCAGAACTACAGCAACAGCAATTAAATACATAATGCCAATGTGCAGCAACGCATTTTAAAGACCACCCTTAGGAGTAGATACCAATTATATTCTATCTCTTATGAGTAACACACTGCAAAGAACTTTTTTTAGTGATAAATTCCCATTTATGCTAAAAAGAAAACTTTCAGTTCTCCAGCATTTACCACATCGTTCTGTAAACTGTCACAGCTAATTGCTACCCAAAAATTCTACAATTATTACATGCATAGAAGCACTTATTTTACATTTTATTATCAAAACAAAACGCTTACAAGAATATACCTATTGAAATTACATTCAGCAATATTGTTATTTTAATTCACTTGAGCCTAAACTTATTTTTAAAAAATAGATTAATTCTAAACCAATAAATGCTTGCTTCTAAAACTGTAGAAGACGTTAAACTAAAGGAAGTCAGCAAGTTGTTATCTGTGTTTTTTTAAAAACATTTCTCAACGGTCTGTCCTTCCCTTCAGGTTTTCATACTTCTTGTACTTTCCCTATGGGTCGTGCCCGAGACACCATCACACACAGCTGCGCTAAAGAGTTTGCTTATGCCACAAACGCACACAGCTTTGACTTCATACACCATCTTGTTATTTGCCAGAGCTGACACACAGGAATCTTGTCACTTCTGTCATGCCAGTTGTTCATCCTGCTACTACAGAACTCCAAAGCTTGTGTATTTCCCTAGCTTTACAAAAGGACAAAGGTTTATCTATTTAGCTGCCAATATATTTCAATCGATGGGAAAAAAAAATAAAACTCAAAGAAAAATTTATTTTCAGCTAGCTCTTTTCAAAAGGAAAAGAATTAAACAAAAGTCCTGATTTATAGTCTTATTAAAAAACAGGTATTTATGCTACTCTTCTTTGAGTAAATACACTAATTTCTTGTTTAGATAGATTTTGTTACAGCTTTGTCTGATGATTTTAAGGAGCTACCAACCAGCACATTATTATTTTTGTTACAGAAATTTTGTAGCTGAAGCAAACTGTCTCAACCTCTGCTTCAAACTAAGCAGGCTGAAATCCTTAATTTTTCCAGAATCAGACATGTTCAACTGTAACTGTTCGGTCCTGTACACTTCCAAATTGACATAGATGCTTATTCTATGTTCTAAGCATGCTAACTACAGGAACAGTCACATCTGTGCTAACAGCCAGGCCACCTCACCTCTCTGCTCCCAGTGTATATATTTGTTTGATTTGACTTCTATAGGAACAAGTTAACATACATAGGAAGTACACCTGAACTAACTACTGAACCAGAAGTAAGAGTCTAAAAGATACCTAATGAAAACTCACTTAATTTCAAGGTACTACAGAAATTAAGCTGCAATTACCTCTGAGAGTGATGCATCAACCTTGGAAGGCACTTTCAGATCCAGCCATGGCTGATAGTTTTCCAGAAGCAGGGTAGGCCTGTAGGAGAGCATGGAAAAGTTGATGTAGCAATGTTTAATTCAAGGTTTCCTACTACCGTGTGCAAAATTTAAAAAATACTAAGCTTACCAGTGCCATGTGTTTAATTTACCTGTGCCTCTTGCATTTGACCTTGCCGCACACAGCGCAGCTGTGACCATGGGGAAATAGCTCCGGCAGTTCCAACTGCTAAGAGAAGATATTTGGACAAGTTTACTCTTCAAAACAACACCTCTCTTAACGCACCAATATATTCATAAATTTCCTTTTAGGGTATACAATTACATAGAACTGAACAGTATGAAGACAGAGCTGTTCTCCCAGCAAGCTTAACAAGTCGGAGTATAGGAAACAACTGAACTAAATAGAAAAACCACTCCCACTAAAAGATAGTGGAGGAGGTAGATACCCTTTCGCATCTCCAGTCAACTCCCTGTTCAGCAGCTGGTCTAGTAAAAGACCAGCTGGTTTCACTACAAAACTTGACTTACTCATAACTTTAAACTTGTAACATTTTTAATCCCTCAAAATTCTATATCAAAACATTTTAAGTTAAAAACAGCAATTTCCTTTCGGAATTTTGTTTTTCTTTGGCTACAATCAGCAAAGAAGACTTAGCACTGCATTGACAAAGGAAGAGCAACTTCAGAAAATAAAAAGCCTCAATAAAAGCGAATACAACTACATAACTTCTCAACTACTTGCTACTCAAAGAGTAGAAGTGAAAAATAAGTGAAGAAGAAAATAACATCCATGAACGCTCAGAACTGGCAGTAAATACATAGATTTGATGGGACATGCAGAAACATATGAAGACTGCAAAGTCTTAATTGTTGTGTGTTTACTTCAAAATATCTACCCACTGGTGAATATGAGCCATAGGGACGGGTGTTTCTGAAAGCAGCCAGAATTACACCAGAATTGCTACCCAATATGAACTCCTACCAAATTTAAAGAAAGCGCACAAACATTAACGCAGATATTTACCTTGGGCTTATATTTTATTGTAAAAAAAAAATTAGGCAAGAGGGAATCCGGCCCCAACGAGCAGTAGAAGGTGAAGACA
>NW_008611886.1:6590-6946 GCF_000691845.1 Merops nubicus | reverse complement strand
AACCTTTACAGGCTTGTTCCCCCTCAGGCAGTGATTCAATAAAACCCGCGCCAGAGATTTATTGAGCTGATAATGACAGCTTCAGTCAGCAGGCAGACACCAGCAAAGCTGGGGGAGAGGGGGAGAGAGACTCCCAAGTCGCAGAGCAGGGAAGAGAGAGCCCAGGAGCAGGAGCTCTGTGCTTCCCGGGACCTGCACCTCGGGCGAGAGCCGGGCACACGGCCCCTTTGGCAGGGTGCCCCCCTGGGCAGTGGTGCCAGGCAGAGCCAAGGGTGTGCCCGCAGCTCTGCTCGGCTCCCTGCTGCAGGGATCACAGGGGAGCGATGCTGGTCTGTTCCTTGTCCAGCCCTGAGAGG
>NW_008611886.1:655-6318 GCF_000691845.1 Merops nubicus | reverse complement strand
CCAGAAGAGGAGATTCCACACCCTCTCTGGGCAGCCTGGACCAGTCTTGTGCACCCTCACAGCAAAGAAATATTTCCTCATGTTCAGGTGGAACCTCCTGGGTTCCAGTTTGTGCCCATTCCCCCCTGTTCTGTTTCTGGGAATCACTGCAAGAAGTCTGGGTCCATTCTCTTGACCCCTGCTCTTTAGATATCGATCAGCATTGATCAGATCCCCTCTCAGGCTTCTCTCCTCAAGGCTAAACAGCCCCAGGTTCTCAGCCTTTCCTTATCCCAAAGATGATCCAGTCCCATCACCACCTTTGTTGCCTCTGCTGGACTAACTCCAGCCTTGTATTTCTTGAATTGAGGAGCCCAGAACTGGACCAAATACTCCGGAGGTGGCCTCACTCACAGAGGAGGGCAGCAAGAGGCTTGCTGCTTGAGCTGCTCTGGGGTCTTTCTAGCAGGCTGCACTGGATGCACTGGGAGAAGTTTTGTTCTTCATGGAAAGGTGGGAGGAAGATGATGGCTATGAGGTCTTGCTTAAAGGCATCGCTGCTGGTTGAGGTCACGCAGCCCAGCTTGCAGTGCTCAGGGATAAAAGCCTTGGGAGAGAGCTCTGTGCCACTAGCAGTGCCACTTCACTGGCCACTGAGTCACCAGCCCAGCACTGGTTTCCCTGGCTCTTCTCTTTAGCAAAACCCTGGCTGACAAAAGCAAGGAAGGACCCAGTGCTGAGCAGCCACGAGGAGGGCCAGCAGTCCCAGCGAGGCACTTTGCACCTTCCTCCCATCCCACAGCGCTTCATGGTCACTCTGGAGTTAAATCCCATAAACACACCTGTGGTTATCGAGTCCCTTTTACTGGTGGGAAACACAGGAGATAGAAGGGAAGTGACTCACACAGCAAGGCAGCAGCAGGGCCAGGATCCAGCCTTTCTGGCTCTGTCCCTGATAACCCCCAGCTTTGTGTGCCCGCGCACCGGTTCAGCCCAGCAAGCACCCAGGAGATACGTATGGCACAAGGACTCTCCTTCTGCAAGCCCCAAGAGGCTCCTCTCTGGTTTTCCTGGGGTGCAAAACCACTTCATGGCTCAGCCTTCAGTGCAGTGCTGACCTCGGGAGAGCCATTGCTGCTGTTTGAACAGAAAAAAAAAACGCTTCAAGGAAAATCCTTCCCAAGATAACCTTCAGTCTTGTGCTCAGCAGCGAGGGAGACACGTATCTCTGAGCCTTGGCAGTCAGGTAGCTGAAGGCAACAGGGGCACAGAAAATGTGGCTGGTGAGCAGTGCTGGGATAAAAGGGAACTTGCATCGCCTCTCTGATTTAATTATTACCGTCTGTGTTCTTTCTGGCACTGCAGACATTGGGGAACTTGGCGGCTCGCTGCCCGTGTTAATGCAAAGTGTTTTCTCCCCAGTGAGAGTGCTCTGTGCTGCTGGAGGGGGTGGTTTTAGCCTCACGCCCGAAACAGCCAGACTTTCTCCAGCGTTCGGTTCAAATCCCAGCAGGACCTAATGAATGAGAGCTCCGTGGTGCTAGATGCAGAGAGGGGGTTTTGTGGGTGTTTCGGCCGAGGCCGTGGCTCTGCATGGACCTTCCAGTTCCAACAGCCCTTTGCAATTTGGCTGTCAACAAAGAGGGCAACTGGTTTCTATAATAAACACTTGGGGATAGATTTTCAAAGAGCAGAGGCCCTGCCTCATTTGGGTGTGTGTAATTTGTAACAGAGCAAATTCAAGTGTCTGGATGGCTGCCTCTTTCTGGCTTGCACTTGGCTTTAACATTTGGGCTTGGGTTTGGTGGGTATGAAGTAAGTCAGTCCTCTGACAATACAAGTCTTGGTACAGCAGAGCTTCCCTGGTCTTGCTGTTTGGTGTCTTCAGGATTGCAATTACAGGTGATCTCCCAGCAGGGAAAGAAAAGCTGGCTCTTTGCTTTTAGACAGGAGCAGTCTTAGCTCTTAGCCTTAACCTGCCTTCTCTGACCCCTGGTATTGATCCTCTGCAGCATCCGTGGCTTCACCTGCAATTAAAGAAGAGTGTTTTGTCCTGACTTGATCCTGCTTGGCTGGGGAGGGCTCTCCATTACCCGTGTGCTCAGGGGGAGCAGCCTCCCCACAATCTCAGAGGTGCTGCTGTCTACACTGGCTCCTTCTCTCTCCCTTTGTCTGATGGTGTGCCCTGTGTCAGCCCCAACTCCTCAGTGTTATTTCAGTGAGGTGCCTCTGACCCGAGTAGCACCCAGAGAAAAGGACAACAGAGCCAGGATTGTAGCTGCCAGGCATTCCTAGCTTAACCTGTGCTGTACAGCCCCCAGGGCAACAGGGAGCCAGGGATGCCAGCTGATGAGAAAGCCATCCAGACACCAAAGCAAAGCCACTGGGAAGGTGCAGAATTGTTCTCTAGCGTTACACTAGATGCAGTCTAAACCCAGATGTAAGTTTGAGGGGTGGGGTAAGGATTGCTTGGAGGAGGGAAATGTTTTGGTTAGAATGAGAAATGCAGCCTTAGGTCTGTAGAATAAGTACAACTCAACCAGTAACCAGCACAGGCTGGGCTCTGGGAGCTGTGGAAAGGGGCAGAGTAGCAGGGGCTCTGAATCTGCAAGTGGGATCTACAAACAAAGTGCATGTCCCCTCTCTGTCAGCACCCCACTGGCAGCAGGGGAGGCAGCAGGAGGTGCAGAGTCCTCTCCTTTGTCTTCATCTCTTCCTCCCTGGAGCCCAAGCCAGACCCCGCCACGTTATGCAACCCTGTCTGGAGCCCTGCAAACAAAACAGCCGGTTGCTCTGGAACATGCAGCTCCCCTGCTGACACCCGTCCAGTCAGGTCATAGATCAGATGACTGCTGCCCAGAAGCAGGGCACTCTGGCCAGCTGCTAAGTGTATCCTCAGACAGAGCTGACTGCAGCCAGGATGGAGATCTTCTCCTTTAGAACCGTAGTTGGCCTGAGGAGAGCACCCAGCTGTCATCCTGGAGATATCCAGGGGCTGGCTGAGCACAGCACGTGTTTTCTTTTCCAGTGGCAGCATGAATTGCTCTGAGAAACGTGTGCTCTTGGCAAAAAAAAAAAAGCTCCTGCTGCTGATTTGCAGGCTTCAGGAGAGCAACTTCCTCCCTAGGTGGCAGGTATGGAACCAATCTGGTTCTTCCCATGCTGCCCTGGGAGAAGCCACGAAGATCCTGCACACGTGCTCCGCGGCACGCAGCCCTCGCCTGGCCTTTCCAAAGGCTCTGCTGGATCCCCAGCCCTTTCAGCATCTGTTCCACATCACCTTCCTCATTTTCCAGGCTCTGTGGACTCGCTCCATCCTCTCCCAGATGTTTCCATCCTCTGCATCCCCTCATGGCATGAATACTCCTAACGGCACCGAGGAGCGAGCGCAGATGTTTTGGTTCTGGAGGAAGCTCTGGCACACGACACGAGCAGAGCTGAGCAGCCAAGAGAACAGACTTCAGGCAGGGACTGAACCTTCATCTTCACTGGTACATTATCAAGCCCATTGGCTTCTAACACACTCCCAGGATGAAAGCACAAGGGGAGTGATTGTCCGAGTATTTACCAAAGTTTAGGTCCGATAAGCCCTGTTGATTTTACAAGTGCTCCTCGTGGCCCCAGGAATGACTTTATGGCTGGAGGTAGCAGGTGGAATAGTCTGCAGTGGAGAGGAAGGAGGGCAGACACCCCACCCAAACCCACCATTATCCACTTGCTCACTGATTATTTCTGTGCAGTTTAGCTCCTTGCTAAGCACCCCAGGCTCCCCCAGTGTGCTTTCCATCACCTCTTTCCAGGCTGCTCAGTTGAGGTTAGGAAAGTCCTCATCAAATCCCCCATGCTTACATTTCTCTTGAAAGTTTCAAATTAAGACTGGAAACATCACTAGTGAAGGGCAGAAGAACCTCCTGTCACTGAGATCTCCTTGTCTAGGAGCAACATCTAAAGATTTTTAGAAGCAGACCAAAAACCAGTCAGCACCAGGGTCCTGTATGGTGCAAATGGGCATCGATGCCACCTCAGGATCTGAAACTAGAGAGGCAGAAGAGCCCTTGCATTGGCTGACAGGTCACCTCTCTGAGCTCCCATCCCCTTAACTAGCTGCCTCCATATGCAGCATTTCCACCCCTGCGATCCCAGGGTGCTTCTGAGGGCTAAATGTCATTGCTGGTGGGAACTGATGCACAGCATTTGAATTTATACCCCCTTGAAGAGCTGCCCATCACATTTTAGAGCTCTCTCTCTGCAAAACGCCCCTCGCCACAGAGTATGTGGCAGAGACACTGCTTTGCTGCTCCAGATTTTTGAGTAATCAGGGGTTTATGCACTGTCACTTTTGCATAACCTTTCTGACAATCTTAGTAATTACCTTCAGTCCTTCTCTATCCCTTCTCACTGGTGCTCTTTGTACATTGGTTTTATTTTACAGGTGGAAAATAATGAGCAGGAGTTTGGTGAGACCCAGATGAACCAAACCAAAGCAACGTGTCTCAAATTAGGGACAATATAAACCAGGGCAGCAAAACCACAGGGCAAACCTTTGCAGCACCTACGTGGGGAAAAAAAACCCAGCTGTGCAAGAACCTTCCTCCTGGAGCACGAGACCTCACAGAGAGACCTCTGAAAGGAACAGAAGCTGCTGAAGTCTTCATTTCCCCCCCGTTACTCAGGTTCAGCACCAAAACAATGGATCTTTCTGTAAATGCTATTTACAGGGAGAGGCTCCCTCGCTGGGGTGAGGATGGGAGCTTAGATTTTTTTCAGATAGAAGTAGTCAGGGGTCTGGCGTCCTCAGGAAGTCAGAATACCTTTGCTTTTAGTACCTCAGATGTTAGAGGAGAGGAAAGCATTTGAAGTCAGACAAAATAAATAATTCAGTTTCTGCATTAACACAACAGCTTCCTCTCTACTCGCTCTGCCATTTGTCTGCAGTTTTGGAAGGTTGCCTTCTTTAAAATGGCATTTAAGTAGTTTCTTAAGTGCTTTTAGATTCAACAAAGCAAAGCGCCTGTTTAAGCACTTTCTTGAACTGGGGCCTTTTTCTATTCCTGATAAGGATTTGCAGAACATCCATGTCTGCATGTATGGACATCAGAAGAGTGTGTCTCACCAAGACAGCACACAAAATCTGGGTGTCTTGGGTGTCTGCAGGTATCTGCCTGTGTGTCCACACGCATCCACATGGAGATGTCCACCCAGCTATTGCAATAAATAAAAAGCATCAAGGTGTAAGTGCCTATTTCTGAGTGAAGCTGATAATTACTGTAAACACCCAGGTGCTGGAAGGCCCTTTCTTGTTTGATGTTTGGTGTCGGGGCCCAGCTGCCCACGTGCTGCTATCTCCTCAAAGTCGACTCGGCTGCCAAAACCACAGAAGCTGTTGATATTCCAGGTACTGCAGCAGCCTACAGCTCTCAGGAGCAGGTCACTGAGTAATTAGTGACATTACTAATGGGCAGGGAACCTGAAGCAGCCGGCGACATCCAGTCCCGGTGGAACCGTGGCCCCAGGCTAGGACCTGCTGCCAGTCCCAGGAATGGGACTGGATCTGCTGCTCCCCCAGCCCATGGGGTTATGTCCCAAGATCCAGGCTTGCTTTCCCAGCTTTCCCAGCTTTCCCAGCCCTGCCTGCTGGCCAGGTTGGCTGCCAAGCAGTGATGGCAGGACAAGGACCTTCACTA
>NW_008611886.1:0-292 GCF_000691845.1 Merops nubicus | reverse complement strand
CCTGGTGGCCATCCTGGGCACCCTGCTGTGGGTGACCTGCTGGATCAGAGGGGCTGGATGAGATGATCCCCAGAAGTCCCTTCCAACCCCTCCCAATTCTCACCATTCTGGGATTCTGAGATTCTGTGGCTGTTCCTGTTTGAAGGCAAGCCTTCCTCTGCAACCAGGCTGCCAGCAGTGCTCTGGCACCACGGCTAATCTGCTTTATCCAGCTCACAGAACACCCTGGTCGTGCCTCTTCAGAGAGGAAACGCAGTGCTGGGCTTTCTCTCTTTTTTTTTCCTTCTTCTTC
>NW_008611885.1:0-4244 GCF_000691845.1 Merops nubicus | reverse complement strand
AACCCTGGTTGGAGTTTCTCACCTCATTTTCCTTGCATTTCTTTTCCTCTGACACCAGGCTGGGGGACAGGGTGGGTTTTGTCTCAAATTCCCCCTGTTCTCCCCCCCCTGTTCCCCCCCAGCCTCTCCCAGAGCCAGCACTCCGGTGTCTCCGCGGGCGGCAGGACCGGGCCCAGCAGAACCTGGATTCACCCCCCAGGGACTCCCCCACCCACGGACCTCAGCCCCAATTCCCTTCTCCTGCCAGCACCCAACCCTCAGGGCGGCCTCTGAACCCCCCGGGCTGCCCCTCACCTCTCAGCCTCCCTGCAGGAGAAGTGGGATCCACGGGACATCCCCAGTGCTGGTCGCTGCTCACGGAGCCTGTGAAGTTCCACCCCTCAGATCCCCAGGGGCACCAGAGAGCCCTGGGCAAGGATCCCCCCTCCCCATCTCACTCCAGAGTTCCCAAAGCCCAAGAAATGACACCAAAGACAAGCCCCTGGTGTAACTATACAGTAGGAACATTTATTTCGGGGGGGTGCTTGGGAACAAGTCCCTGCCCAGCTGGATTGTTTCATGTACAAACCAAAGCCTCCAGACCTTCATGTTTTGGGGGTTTTTTTTAAGTCTCTCTATACTGAGCTTGAATTTATACACCATGAATCCTTGTCTTGCAAACAAACTTACAAATTAAATCATAACAAAATACACAAAATTGACTGGACCCTAAGTTTGATTCACCAAAAGAATTCTTCTTCTCTCCTCAGATCACCTGGAACTCCTCTCTGCCCCGTCAGCCTTCTGCTGCTGCTTGGCCATGAACTTCTGTGGAAAGCAGGGAAACAACACGTGAGAAGACCCTGGGATGTTATCCCTCACTCTGCTGAGAGATGGGCTCTGAGAACAGAGCAGCTTTCACAGGATCACAGAATCCTTTGGGTTGGAAATGATCTTGAAGATCATCCAGTCCAACCCTCCCCCAGCCCTGCCAGGTCCCCACTGCCCCGTGTCCCTCACCCCACATCTCCACAGCTTGGAAACCCCTCCAGGGGTGGGGACTCCACCACTGCCCTGGGCAGCCTGGCACAGCCCTGGGCAACCCTCCAGGGCAAGAAATTGTTCCTCAGGGGCAACTGAAACCTCCCCTGGGGCAACTGGAGGCCCTTTCCTCTTGGCCTGGCCCTTGTCCCTTGGGAGCAGAGCCCGCCCCCCCCCTGGCTCCAGGCTCCTGTCAGGAGCTGTGCAGAGCCCGCAGGTCTCCCCTGAGCCTCCTTTGCTCCAGGCTCAGCACCCCCAGCTCCCTCAGCTGCTCCTCCCCACACTTGGCCTCCAGACTCTTCACCCCTCCCACCACATCACCCAAAAATCTCCCTGCTCCTGGTGCTGGGAGCTCCTGAGCTGCCCCAACTCCCACTGCAGCTCCTGCTCACAGACCCACAGAGCCCCCGAGCGCTGAAGCTCCCGGGTGGAGCTGGGACAGGTTCTGGATGCAAACCTGGGGTCTGAGGAGCTCCCAGGACATGGCTGTGACACACAGCAGGATTCTTCCACCCTGCTGTGCAGTCACTGCCCCCACCTCGGGTCAGGGAGCTTTGACCCCACACTTGAGTTTTCTACTCTTGGGCCATTTTCTGTCTGGCCAGGCTGCAGTCTCAGCACAGCAGCACATCTGCCCAGGAGCTGCCTCCAGACAGTGCTGCAGAGCTTGGAGACACCACTTCTGAGAACAGAAGGAAGACACCAGACCCCTCAGCAGCTCCACAGCCCCCACTGGACTCTCTCCAGTGGTTCCTTGTGTCTCTGGAACTGGGTTCTTTTAGAACCAAACACCTCTGCAGCCTTCAATCTGTGTCCAATTTAAAAACTAACCCCCCCTGAAGTGTTCCCACGAGCTCCTGAGCCCTCAGGGCAACGATGAGCACTCCCAGGGGACATCCTCAGCAGGACACCCCTTCTGCCCAGTGTGTTTGGAGGAGCTCCAGCCCTACCTCCAAGTTCTGCTGGTGCAGGGGGGTCTTGTAGTGGTTCTTCACTGAGGTCTCCTTGGCGTAGAACAGCGAGCAGATGGGGCAGAAGAACCCAGCCTTTGGAACCAGGTAGTCCAGAGCTGCAGAGACACAACAAAAGGGGACTTTGAAAGAGCCCAAGAACAAAACAGCTTCACAAAAAACCACTTTGAAAGATCAGATTCCTTCTTTCAGCCCAATCTGCCCTGGTTTGTTGTCACTGGAAGGAATTCAGTCCCATTTCAGCAGTATTGATGAATTGCCCTCTTGGCAAACAAGGCAAGTGGGTCTGAAGGTCACTCCCACGTGACTCCAGCATGTTTTGGCCTTACAAGTATTTTCTAGACAAGTCCTTTGTGGACTTGAACCTCAGGCCTGCAGTGTTTGGTCAGAATTTTCCATCACAGAGAAAACTCCACAAGCCAGAGGCCCAAAGCTCTGTATTGAATAGTAACAGAGGCCCAAAGCTCTGTATTTAATAGTTACAGAGGCCCAAAGCTCTGTATTTAATAGTAACTGCTCAGGTGCTTTTATAGGGAAGTGGTTGAGATGAGGAGGGTGGGGAAAAAAAAGATATATATACACATTTTTAGAACTTGGGGAGCAGCCCCCTCACACTAGGAGTCAGCAATAATTTTATGTCAAGAGGCAAGGGCCTCCAGTTGCCCCAGGGGAGGTTTCAGTTGCCCCTGAGGAACAATTTCTTGCCCTGGAGGGTTGCCCAGGGCTGTGCCAGGCTGCCCAGGGCAGTGGTGGAGTCCCCACCCCTGGAGGGGTTTCCAAGCCGTGGAGATGTGGGGTGAGGGACACGGGGCAGTGGGGACCTGGCAGGGATGGGGGATGGTTGGACTGGAGGATCTTCAAGATCATTTCCAACCCAAATGATTCTGAGATTCAGGAGCCCAGAGGAACACCCAGATCATGGGCTGTGACCCCCAAGTTCTCTACAGGAACAAGGTGACCTCAGGTGGGCAGGAAAGGAGCCTCTGAGCCAGGGCAGTGGGGGGGTTGGGGGTTTAAGGGTTTTTTTGGGGTTTTGCTTTTACCATTTGGAGCACTCTGTGCCTTGGACACACCTGCTGGAGCCACCTTCTTCTGCTGAGGCTTTGGTTCCTTATCCCCTGAGCCCTGCTGCTCTCCTGGAGGCCAGAAACTCGTGTTAATAAAACAGGTACCTGCTCCTGAGTGGGATTTTGTTGCAGGCTGAACCAGCCCAGGACCCTCAGCTGCTCCTCACAGGGCTTCTGCCAAGGGCCTGAGGTGCCTCCACCCCCTCCCCCAGACTCCAAATGCCTGAGAGGCCCCAGGCTGGGAGCAGGGCTGGATGTGGAGAAGACAACCTGCAGTGGGGAGCAGGGAAGGGTTAAGGGAGCGTGGTGCTGGGGCGAGCAGGGAGGGCTGGGTCTGAAGCATGAAAGCCCAGAAGAAAAGAGCCCTGTGCTGGGCAGTGTGGGGGCTCCCAGGGCTCCAGGGAGGTGCCCCCACGCCTGCAGGATCTCTCTGTCCCTGCTGCTGTCACCCAGCAATGACACAGCACCTTCTGTGCCAGGCCCTGGGAGCAGCTTTTCTCCACCCCCTGCTCCCAGGCTGAGCTGTGTGGATGTGGAGGAGCTGCAGAGCAGCAGATACCTGGTTCAGAATGGACTATCTTGGAGTTCACTTGCTGTAAATGGTAGGAAATAGAATAGTTGCCTCTATTCACCCCCCAAAATATTTGAAAGTGGGGTGTTTAATCTCATTAGTGACCATCAGCTTCCCCAGGATTAACAAAAGCACTCAGAGAAAACACAAAACATCTTCTAGGAGCAAGTTAGCTGGAAAAAAACCCTCTGGAAATATCCAAGCCCTGGAGATGGTTAGGAAGAATTTCTTTTTACAAGGGCTTGTAGTGGCACGAGGAGGGGTGATGGCTTCAAACTGGAAGAGGGGAGATTCAGATGAGATGTAAGGAAGAAGCTCTTCACTCTGAGGGTGCTGAGCCCCTGGCCCAGGCTGCCCAGGGAAGCTGTGGATGCTCCACCCCTGGAGGGTGTTCAAGGCCAGGCTGGATGGGGCTTGGAGCAGCCTGGTCTAGTGGGAGGTGTCCCTGCCCATGGCAGGGGGGTGGAACTGGATGATCTTTAAAGTCTCTTCTAACCCAAACCAGTCTGTGATTCTGTGATTTCTGATCCAACTGGTAGTGACCAATCATAATCAATAAGGGGGGGAAGTGGGGGCAGCTTGACAGCTGGCTGGGGAGGAGCCAGCGTGGGCACA
>NW_008611884.1:2808-5352 GCF_000691845.1 Merops nubicus | reverse complement strand
TTTCTTCTAGGAGGATCTGCTCCATTAGCAGCAGGTCCTCCTCTGCCTCCCTGGGAAGGACTCCCACCTGGGTTCATGTTCAGTTGGAAGTAATTTCCCAGTCTCCAGTGAAGTACACCAGCCCATCTGCCCAGCCCACTCACGTCTGCTCAGCAGATAGAATCCTCAAGGAGTGAGCACAGCTCCCAGCCAGCTGGTCTTTTAGTGCAGTTTAACCAGACCAGAGCAAAGGCGACACTCACTGCTTGGTGACTTGGACAGGAGAGCTGCTCAGCTCTTCTTCTCTGACCCTGCAGTGCTAAGTGTGGGCTCACTTTGCCCTCGCATCGCTCACCACCAGCTGTAAAACCTCAGTGTTTATCTCAGCCCTGGTCGTGCCATGCTTGCTGAGCTGCTGCACAGCCCTTCCTCTATTAATAGACCCATCATTCACAGAGGGAAAATATCCTTTAATGCCATTGTGATATTTAAACAGAGGGGGCATCAGGTCTGGGGGGTTTCAACTTGTTTTTAGGCATCCAGTGCCTCTGCTCCACATCAGTGACTGCCGCCTTCTCCTTCCAGCTGAGAGGGAAGTGATGTGTGCACGAGGAGTCGGGGCTCCCTGCCCGGCACGTCGCTCTCGTCACCAGGACTCCTGCGCCTGCCACACCGGCAGCCTCATGCTCCAGGATGCTGCACCTCAAAGTCCAGTTTCTGGATGACTCCCAGAAGATCTTTGTAGTTGATGTAAGTGGGTATCGTATTCTTATGGGGGGTTTTGTGCTAATTATTGAAGTTGTTGTTCTGAAGGATTTCTGATAGCTTCTGCTTTTCAGCTTTAAAAAAAAAAAAAAAGAGGCAAAAAACCCTTCAAACCCAAACCAAGAGATTATAAGGTTATAGTGCTAATCGCTGAGTGTCTTTCAGACACTCCTGCTCTCTCCTCTTATTGGCATTACTTACTTATAGAGAAGGAGGAAAGGCTATTACTTATCTGGTGTCTTCTTTTGGAACTCAGCTAATATGAAGTGATGTTCTTGGTAAGTGTTGAGTTCTTTTCTCATTTATCTGGCTGTCAGTATAAGCATTCAACAAGGACGAAAACTCTGGAAACAGAATAAAAATAGGATATTTAACCAAATTACCCCGGTGAGAAACATCTGCATGCATCTCTTCCTGAGCTGAAAAACAAAATTGTGTGATTTTAAGAATATCAGAGAAAAAAAACCTCTCTGTATCTTATTTTCTTTATGACAGTGTCCCACAACACACTGTCATTAAAAACTAACATTTAATAAATGCTAGTTCTCAATATTGACTACTGAAATAGATTTTACATGCTAAGTATTAGTATCTATGGTATTAGATAGATAGATGGATAGACTGAAACTAGGTGTAAATTTATCAACAATGTGTTAGAATCATCTTTTTATAAGTGTGATCAAGCACTTACTGTTGATTTGATAATCACAGTAGCTAATTGAATTAAATAATTCAAGTAGATCTGTTCTAGCACTTATGTTCACCTCCTCTGGGAATGGTGTGTTTCATTTAAATTAATTTATTTTTCAAGTTCTGTTATGTTACTCAAACAGTCCAGACCCCTGGTTTTATAGCCTCGTCTGAGAACTGCTCACTCTTGGACATGCTGCTCGGTTTCTGTGCGACAGCAGTTTTGCAAGGAAGAGGATTATAAAGCAATTCCATCATTTGGCACAGTGTGGAAGATGAATTAGTTTAATGAATGTCTCCTAGACCCAGAGACAGCTTGAAAATGAGACTAGTCATTTAAAAATGCTTGCTTTTTTTTTCTGCATATTGATTAGAACAGGGCATAGTGAGAGACAACCTGAAAGATGCTGCTGGTACAATATTGCTGCATTTTTTTTCCATCTCTCTGCTTTCTTGTTTGCCCAAAACACTTAGAGCACTATAGCTCTGCACGACATGTTATTGCAGCAAATAGCTTCCATTAGAGGAACTCCTGGTCATTTCCTTTTTTAGCATGGAATGGTATTGGAAACCCCTTTTAGGCATTTCATGCATTTGATGCTGTATGGGTACGATAAATGAGTAGTTGAATTAGTGACTTCTTTAGTATAAAAGGACTGCTCTGGGCTAAGTTTTGAGCAAATATTTCAAGCAGCTCTTCCTAAACCTTTCCTGACTTTGGAAAGCTCTTTTAAATCTGTGGTACTTCAGTATAATGGGAGGGAAAAGGACAAAAGAGAGAAAACACAGCAGAGCTGATTCCCCCTCTGCCTCATGCTTGGGATATGCTTTCCTCACGTGGGTATCACAGCTGCTGGCATGTGCAGAGAGATGTAACTTCCAGCCTGACTGCACGGGAATGAATTCCTCTCCCAGTGCTGGGTGCTGACTTGGGAAGATGTCTGCCTCCATCCACGTCCTCACCAACAGCTGGGACCTGGCACCCTTCCTGCAGCCATGGAGCTCCCAGGATTTCCTTTGGCTGGACGCTGGAGGTGGGTCCCAGGATGGCACCCAGTAAGCCAGGTCTGAGCTCCCAGGGTGAGGGAATGTGGGGGCCTAGCACATCTC
>NW_008611884.1:0-2777 GCF_000691845.1 Merops nubicus | reverse complement strand
CTGCTGAACACTGAGGGCTGAGCCATGTCCTGGATGGGACCTTCCTGGGATGCTGCCAGCCGTGCTAGGTAGCCCTGTGCCTTGCACTGGGAGAACACCAGGATGTCCTGCCCCAGTGCTTGGGCACAGAGGTAGTCACAGGTCAACATTTAATGGGTTTCTTGCACTGAGAGGAGATATTGCAAAGCTGTCTCCCTTCTCCCTTCCCATCCCAGATACCTAGAGCTGTGACCTGGCATGTGCGCTCACTGATAAAGACACTCTTCTCTCTGGAAAGGGTTAAAACAAAACAATCCTGAGCCTGGGCAGCCTCGGGAGCCCTCCCAGAGCAGCACAGAAAGGGTGAACCACTTTGTAGCCTGGTCAGACAAAGCCTGAGCATCTCTGCTAGTAGAATTTGCTACAGGGCAAGATTCAGAGTGAAAGAAAAAAAGAAAGAAAAGGCAAACCAAACAAGCCCAGAGAAACTAATTGTTGGGGCTGAGTGAAGGACAAAGTCCCCTGTGGTATTGTGTCCTTTACAATGGATAAAAGTGGGAATTCATTGACAGGAAGTGTGCAGAAGTGGCTGCATGTGAGCTGATCCAGTGAGGGCATGGGGATTGTTGAGGTTGGTGGCTTTTGGTGCATGGCATTGCATGCCAACTGCAACCATACAGAAGACACCAACTGGGGGACATCTCCTGAGGCGGCAGGGAAAGATCACACCAGACCCCACAGGCTGTTGCTCCCCCATAATCTGCAGACCTGGGTGCAGCAGCCTGTGCTGTGGGGAACACTGCAGAAATGTGGCTTTGCTGCCAGGGTGTCCTTTGGGGACATCTCCCCAGTGAGCAGGTTTTCCTGGGGATGGGACCGTTCGACTCCCACGGTGCTTGCTCTGGGCAGCGCTGGGCTGGGAGGAGAGTGGGTCGCTCCCAGCAGACGTGTGTAAGAAATGCTTATCTGTCCTGGCTGCCTGACAAAGGCCAAGGCCTTTCATGCTAGAAAATGCTAGCTTGGAAATCAGCATTTATAATTGTTTTAATTACCTTGTGATGTAGTAATTTTGAGGAGAGCCGGGAGAGCCGCAGCGCGGATGCTGTTATTACGCTATCCCTTCCCAGCAGCCTGCCAGCACGGAGCCAGCAATTTCACCCCAGAGCAGCTGTGAGAGGTGGTGATTAGTGTGCATCCCCGCCAGCAGCCAGGGTCCCCCCCGCCGGGAGCAGCCGCTGGCATAGGGAGCTGCAGCCTGCCTTCACCTCCGTCACCCGGGATGCTGTAATTGAGCAGCTGCCTAACCCGGTCTCTCTGATCCAGCTAACTTCTGCACTGGCTCATCATTGCTTTTGGACTGCTTTTCGTGAGTCAATGAAGGAGTAGCAGGGTTTTTGCTGGGGTGAGTCACTACCAGGTTTGTTTCTGGTGCTTTCTGGAGCATTTTCCAAAGTCAAGGGCCTCCTCGGTTCTTCCTCATCTGCATGGCAGCAAATCAACCAAAACACCCTCCAAGTGTTTCTGTTTACTGGAAGTAACTCCAGCCTGGCCTCCCTTATCAGCATGTAGTGCCATTTAATTAATATTGCTAAAGCACACGGATGACCCAGCGCCCAAGGCACAGGATCTGCACAGAGTCCTGTTGCTCTTCATAACCATTAACCACAAGAGTAGCTCTTCCCCAGCAATCCAGTTGCTAGCTGTCAGGGCACACAGGCTCACTGTGCAGGTTTGAGGTGTGCTCCCATTTGCTCTAAATTAGGCACGTTTGCCACGACCATCCCTGGGCCGGGAGATGCCCGTCCTGGGGGTCGCTCACTGATTTGCCAAGGGATAGAGCTGCCCAGACAGTGATGTTTGCAAAACGTGAGCCAAAAGCAAGATTTTTTTCCTTTGCCTTTCCTTTCTGGCTTATATTCCTTAATAAAGGAGAGAAGTGTTGAGAAGGGATCTGCTTTCCAAGAGCAGAGATAAGCAGCATGCAGTGTAGAGTCATCCCATTCCACATGCTGTAGCCAGTAGCATTTATTGAATAAGGTTCTGGAAATCAGGAAAATCCCACGGCTTCTCTGGAGGTGAAGACAGGGAGGCAAAACTTCTCCACATCTCACTGAAATCTTCTCACCGCTGCTGGCAGCATTACCTAACCTGCTGCTTCTGTGGTGTGTTTGTTTGCTAGCAAAAATCCTGTGGAAAAGGACTGTTCAACCTCACCTGCAGCCACCTCAACCTTGTGGAGAAGGAGTACTTTGGGTTGGAGTTTTGCAGCCAGGCTGGGAACCATGTGAGTGCGGGTCATGGTGTGGTGCCCTGGTGCTGTGTCCTTGCAGCCACTGCCTGTGCAGCGAAGGGCTTGCTGGCACTTCCCTGAAATACCAGATGGAAAATTTCAACAGAAAGTTTGCCACAATGCCAAAAAAAAAAAGCAAACGTGAAAATGTGAGCTAAAGAGGAACCACAAGCTGGTTGGCAAAGCCCTAGTGAGAGCCACAGCCCATGGGGTATATCCATAGTCATCCATGCGGGGCTGCCCAGTGGGACAGCTTGCCACAGCAGCCGAGCTGGGCAACATTTCTGTGTGTCATTCTAGCATGATGCTGCTGCTTCTGTTCCCTGTCTCTTGTACTCTTTATTCCCCCAGTTCTTAATTTCTTTGTTTCAGGTCTGGCTGGAACCGCTAAAACCCATAACAAAGCAAGTCAAAAGTAAGTATTTAAAGAATGAAATGATTCTAAATCACTACCAGCGGCAGACTAGCACAGGCACACTCGTGCAATGCTCTTGCTCGGGGGTGGGGG
>NW_008611883.1:0-1019 GCF_000691845.1 Merops nubicus | reverse complement strand
ATGTTTTTTACTGCTTCTTTAAAAATATCAGTACACCTCTCTCTTTATTTCATCCTCATGATGCTTTTGTGTTGGCCTGAGGCATTTTAGCAGTAATCAAAACGAGAGCAGCAGGTAAGAAAATCAGTTCAGCAATTTTTTAAACATTCATATATGATTTTAAACTTATGAAGGACAAGCCCCTGTCATTTCAGTTTTAGTCTACAAAGCAAGAAAAGGTAGCTTACCTAAAAGAATGTGCAAAGAGAAGATACAAGCAGATAAACATTTGTCATGGAAGACCAACAGCTATCAGAGCTGCAAAAGGGCTAAGCTGGTACACTCCAGGTATATCTGTCCTCCCTCCTGAAGGTCTGCAGTGGAGATTTCCAGAGAAGACACCAAACAGGAGTAACGCCAAAGAACTAGGAAGGAGGTTTAAAACAATTCCACTGAATAACAGCAGTGACAATAAAAAACGACAAGCACCTGATTACAGAGCCGGATTCTGCCATGGGCTCTCCTTCCCTCGGGGAAGGCACTTACACTGAGTGTGGATGTTGGAAAGGCATCTGTGAAGAACAACAGCTGGTATAAACCAACTTAAACATTTAGGCAGATACAGCTGGTACTTTGGGTGGTGTGAAGGGAATCCAGCATAACAAAACACTCCAGGTTAGGAGGAAGAAAAGGTGATTTTCTTGTGATTTTTTTTGATCACAGTACTAGGGCTCTGGGATTGCCCTAACTGGCTGCATGACTTTGTCACTAACAAATGGACAAGTCCAGTGTTGTGTAAGTTTTGTCTCTCCTATTTTTCAGTGAATAAGAAGCTAAAGATGCATTAAAAGGAAATAAACTCAGAAATCTGATACGCAGAATATTCCATTACTGCAAACATTCAAAATGTTGCAGTTGCAATATATTAACACTATCTACAACTAACTGTTGCTCAAGCTCAGCAAAGATATTCCCAAAAGTTTTAGCCACAACTTCCAGTGCATCCTCCACAGGCATGTCATGATAGACTACAGAGAAGA
>NW_008611882.1:29664-37359 GCF_000691845.1 Merops nubicus | reverse complement strand
CCCCTTTTTACACGGAACCAGGATATGTTCAAATGCAGCCTCTTGCCCAGTGAGAGCATCTCCACTGGTATCTCCATGACTCCAGAAGCCTATACCCCTCAGCAGAAGGTGAAGGGCTGCCACTATGTCTTTCCCCAAGGTGGAAGCTGAGGGATGGAAGGAGAGGAAAAAGGAAGTATGGCAGGGCTAGCCATTTTTTTGGGTGAGGTCAAGAATTCTATTTTAATTAATAAAATAGTGCTAAGCAATGAAACTTGAGTAGATTTGTCACCTCAGCTACCACGTCTGTTTCCCTGTAATTCTTATTAGCCTATTTTGTGTTTGTGGTCTGCTGGCAAGTCATGCTACAGAGCTGCATATGACATATCACTCTTTTAGGGCTGGAGAGTAGAAACCTCTCCAGATCCTGATTTGAAGAGCCTGAAGCATTGGACAGGTGGTGCAGCATCCTGGGTGACAGCCTGAGGTCCCCAGCTAGGAGATCCACCTGTGAAACTCCTTCTTGGGATTTATTTATCATTTCAATGCATCTTCCCCTGATTAAACAGCAGGCAACTATCATCCTCATCTGCAGACATATTTGTAATGATGGCTCCATCATGAGGAATATACTGCCTTCTCTGAGCACCGAAAGAAAGCATAACTTTTTTCTAGTCTACTGATGTAGTTATTTTGGTGGGACTGAATTGCTTCAAATGTGTGTCATGCATAGGAATGGAGCTTATGGGATGTGTTCAGATGCAGATCTTCAAAACATCCATCTGCCTTATTAATAAAATCAGAGCCACATAAGTAGCTGTGTGCTGCAGTGTCAGAGCTTTTGGTCCACTTCCCTTCAATGACTAGGCCCTGAAAATCTTCCTTTGTGTTTTGGAGAGGAACACCTGAAAGCTGACTGAGGGAATGAGCTGCTTCTTTTTGGTTAACTAGAGGCAGTGATTCAAAAAAAAAAAAAAAAAAAAGAAAAAAAGATGAGAAAAAATTAAACACTTTCTTCTACTTTGTATTTCTAGACACAACTTTGCCCCAGCTTGCTGCCTGTTTCTCAGCAATACTTGCATACTTGAAGCAATACTTTAGTGACCTGGGGATTCTTGCCTAGCTCTAGAAAACCTTGGTTCACATTCCTGTCTGTCATGACTAAGAAGAGTCAGGCATCCATCTTCCATTTAAATCTGTAGGAAAACTGATCCAGCTAAAACTCTTCTGCTTATTGGACTAAACAGAATGACCACCTAACCTCATGGTTAGAGCACTGACAGAAAAGGGGAAAAGTCAGTGCTAGTAGCTGGCCCAGCTAATATCTAGGCATCCACAAGTATCTGCTGCCCCAGTCGAGTGTCTGAATACCAGGCATCCAGTGGATGAGGAGTTATTCTGTTGCTTCAGACAAAGCCAGGAGATAGGAGGCAACACTGCTGACAGCCTGCTCCTAGTGTGGAGCAAGGCTGGGAGACACTGTCCTGCATCACTTCCAGAGGCATGGAAGCCCGGGCTATGGCCATGGGGAAGGACTGCTAAAAGTGGGTTGTGTTCCCCTGTTGCCAGTGTGAGCAGCAGAGCACAGCTGGCAGATTTGCTCCAAGAATGTGTGTTGCCTCAGGCCAGAGCAATATATGTTTATGAGATTTTGAATCCCAGCAGAGCCTGGGGATGAACTGAGTGCCTCCCTGGTTAGCACTCAGCGTGCAGAAGCAGCTCTAGCAATGCAGCTGCAACTGTTTAGGCACTGGGAACATTTTACCAGTCCTCTACCTGTGATCCTATTACTTACTGCACAGGGAGCCTGCACCCAACATTGCATACTCTAAGTCCTTGCTCTGCTACCATGTAAGTTCTTCTTACCTCCTTTAAGAAGAATATTTTCCTCTGTCATTTTGTACAACTGCTTTTCTGTCCTTATGGCAAAAAGTAGGGGCATGTTTGGTATGTTTTGTTGTCTTCCTTTCTCATAATTCTCACTGAAACTTCTGGACTATTTGTTTCTCAGGTCAGAAGTGTGGGCACAGTAGAAATGAGACCTGTTTGACATTGCTGACTTCTCCTGAAGGTATTTGCTCACTTTTTCCCCTTGCTGGGAAATAGTGGAATAGGGACCTGAAGTCAATCACCTTTCCTTTCTTCTTTATCCATTACAGTCTCAGTATGAGAAATGTGTTAAAGGCAAGACAGAAGTAGCTTTACTCTACAGAACATAGCTGGGACTAAAAATAACTTGTTTATTTCTAAGAAAAACAATGAGGCAAAGAAACCTTGTCTTGTTTGTTTCTGAGCACAAATGTTGTATCTGTCTAGGTCTTTTTTTGCACTGACCTTAAAATCAGGTGAATTTGCTCTTTATTTCAGTACACTTGCCTTTTTCACATACACCAACAGTAGGCCATTAAGTGAAGCAGTGAAAATGGGATACTGCATGTTTCCACATGGCTCCCCTGGAAGCCACACAGCATTTTGTGGCCTTTTGGCCAGCATACAGGGTTTGTTCTTTACCAGAAGCCAGCTGTAGCTCAGGTTTTTTTCCTGTGTTTTGTTCTCCATGCTCCTTTCAAGCTGTCCTAGTTTTCTCTCTTGCTCTTGAAGACCATGTAGCTACATAGCAGTCCTATGCAGGACTGCTGCTGCACACCAGGCAGTGCCTGCGAGGGGCAGGCACTGACCGTCCTGAAAATTCCTGATTAAGACACATCAGCATCTGACGCCTAATTGTGTTGTGTGGGAGTTTTCAGTGGAACATCCTGATTGTGTAGTAACTTTTGAATTGATGGCTCTTCTTAGAGCCCTTCTTGTTATTTAATTGTTTCCAGGCTGGTGCTTACTAAGAAAAATGCTGTTTATGGGTACTTGAGCTCTTTATTATCCATTAATAACCATGCGGGTGGACAGCTGTATTATGCTGGTCAATACACAGAGCTGAGCTCCTGAAACAGAAGGGTGCAAGGAATTTGGCACCCAGTCTTTGCAGAGAGAGGAGAGCTCCCTTCTTGCCTTAAAAAGGTAATTCTTGCTGCTGCTCAGCTGGCATAAACCCTTACAGGGGTCCATCTCTCCCAGGTGTCTGGAGAGTCACGTTTGCACCAGGCATGAAGGACAGGCTGTGTATTGTGCTGAGCAACAAAGGGAGAAAGTATTGCTTTTCAGTGTTTTACTGAGGTTTAAATAGGAGATTTTTGATATCTTTTTTGGTCTGCTCAATCCATATTCACTACACAATTACAATGAACAGAAATTTAAATATAAGTCTTGCAATAAATATTTGTACTAAGGAGATGGTAACTATTTATACTTCAATATTTGTGCTTGCTTTTGTATAATGTCCAGCTTGCCAGCCTCCTGGTCTTCTGCTTTTTCAATGAAATGTGTATGTGCATATTGTTATAGTTTATTAGTGAAACCACACCAATATTAATTTAGTAATTTTATTAAGCAAGCAGAAATAAGTAAAACAGCGCTGGGCGGCCGGGGAGTTTCCTCACTCCACCAATGGCACACAACAACCCCCCCCCCCCCCAAAGCATCCAATTATAACCTCCAGAGTCTCTTATTATGTACTCTTCTTTTTTCTGGTGTAACGTATCTCTTTCTTCCTTCTGTAGCTGCGTCAGCTGTTGCTAGGGGTTCCTTTCTGCCTTCCAGTTGTCTTGAAGGAGGGGGGTGTGTCATTCTTGGTGATTGTTTCTTTACACACATGATTACCCAACCTAACCCAAATTCTTCCCCCTATTTTCATTGTTTACAACACAGAATAGCTATATGTTCAAAGCAAGCAAGCATACGATTTCGAACAGACTGCTCTTACAGCAAGTTCTGTTGGTTAATCTTTAAGCAGGCAAAATGAGTTTCAAAGCAAGCAAGAAAAACAATTAAAAGAAAACAATTAAACAATCAAAGTTTGATTAACAAACTACAGGTTATCCATTACACATATGAAGAAGAAATGCAAATATCAGAGACACTGAAATACATTTTTTCAAGTCATGGAAAACTAGGAATTTTTGTTTGTTTGTTTTGATTAGCTTAGATTTAGAACAAAAAGTTCTAAACAAAACCTAAAGAGTTTCATCCTAATATAATTTCCTGACAAATATGCTGGTGAGATGTATTCCCAAGTTGTCTACTGTGCTCATATTTGCTCTGAGTTGAAAGTTAGTTTTGAATTTGTTTCAGCTGAGCTGCTGACCTGATGAAAACCATCAGAAATTAAAGAGAAACATCATAACCTTCCCTACCCAAGTTCCACATTTTCATCCATGTTCTTCCTTTAAGTGATTTGCTTTGGGGCAGCAGTAGCCAACACCATTAACATATTTTGTCATCAACAGATTGTAATCCCATTTAGCCACTGAGGGGATGGAGATGATTTCAAGGCAGTGACCTGGAGATGAGAGGTACTTTATCTCATTAGAAGATAATCAGCACTACCTGTGCCCCTAAGGAATTACTGTTTCATGATTAGGCCCATAACCTAATGAAAAACCAAGCCCCTTGGAGGAGGTAACTTTGAACAGCAGGCAAAATGTAATACAGCAATAGACAGGCTATGCAACTGGAACTAATTTAAACTAGAGCCTCAGGGCTTTTCCTGGCAAATGAACAACCAAGGGTGGATTTTAATTTTTTTCCTTTATTTTTTAAATGTATTTATTGCTTATCCATCATAGTTACAAAAGAAGTGTCCAGCATAAGAGAAAGAGCAGCAGCTTGTATGGAACTGAATCTTAATCTACTATTTTTTTGTCCCTTCTGCAAAAATGCAAAAGGAGAGGGAAAGTAGGCTAGAAATGGAAAAGATGCATGGAAACTATTGTCTATCTTTGCCTCGCCCTTTGGGTCTTTATCACATCAGACCTTTGCAATCAGATTAGCAGTTCTCTATGTAAGGCTCCTCTCATTTCAGGTTAGTATTCATATGTGGTAATGCTACTGCAAAGTGACTTTCTCAGCACCTTCAGTAAGGTCCATACTAATAGGGAGTGATGGAGAGGAGCTAACGCGATGGGGATGTCAGACAGTGTTAGTAGAATGGTGCTGCTCTGCTCTTTCCAGCTTGCACTGCACCAAGCCAGAGTTCTCTGCCATATTTTTTGTTCATTTGACATGAAAACCCTTTGTGAGGGAGGAAGAGGGCAGCTCCACCCCAGCCTTGACCACTGCAATCAGAGCAGGAAAAGAAGAATTCTATGCCCTTGGGAAACTTATCTCAAAGGTGGCTTGGCTGCATGCAAGGACATGCAAAACTGGACATCACAGCAACAGCAGTAGCTGTTATAAGAACCAAATGTTTATCCAGAGTAACATAGATCAAAGACGTTCCTGGATGCAGAGCAAAGGCACAAGAACCAATTAGTTTTGTTTTCTTCTCCCATGTAGTTTGCAACTCTGCATAATGGATTTCTCACCTTTCCTCCCATCTCTACTTCTCATCTCATCCCCTGCACAACCTATGTCAGAAGGAGTACCTCTGAGGTTGTGACTCTGACTGTGAGCACAAGCAACTAATTAGTCACTAAGTAATATTTTTTTTTTTTCTCAGCATAATACCAGTTACCATAATTATTGTTACAGCTCCATCTGTAAAATGTAACTGAAAAGCTGAAACCCTGTGGCTGTACACACCTGGGCTGGGAAGAATCTTATTTAACTGTAGCTGTTCAAAAGAAGGTCTTCTGAGCTAATCCTCCTGGCTCTCAGTATCATTAGTATAGGCAGGAACAACTGTACCCAAAAAGGCCTTCAACCCATTTAAATAAGGATCATGTTCTAGAGAAAATCATGTTTCTACATTGCCCCTAGGAAGATGTCCTACTTTTGACAGATGCGTGACATGCTTTGTCTTCATTTCTTGCTGTGACTTCATAGTTCTTTGTAAACACCACTGACATGCAGTTTTCAATCCTTTCCATTCTGAACTGTGTCTACCCAGGGGTTAACACATATTTTAGTGTTTATCTTTTAAAATATATAGCCCTCCATATTATTAATAGTTCCCATTTGCGGGGTTCAAACTATTAGAGTAGCACTTATCTAAGTGTTCATAAAAACATAATCATGTTGTCTGCTATAAAGTATGACACAAGCATGCCCAGAACAAAAACTACAATAATTTCTTGTCCTGAAGTGCTATGGGAATCTGCTTATGCTTTTTTTTAGTGTCTTGCTCTTTTTGATGTCCTCTGCTCAAGG
Organism: Merops nubicus; assembly: GCF_000691845.1. Taxonomy (NCBI): domain Eukaryota; kingdom Metazoa; phylum Chordata; class Aves; order Coraciiformes; family Meropidae; genus Merops; species Merops nubicus. The sequence continues at coordinate 31,179 of NW_008611882.1, read as the reverse complement.
CTGTGCATAAGTCATGTAGCCTTTTCCTCTACTATGCAACTTTACAATGAGCTGTTTGGGTAACAGTTCTCAGTTGGCTTTGTCACAATCTCTGCTTGTACCTCTGTTATATGCAGTTTCTCCAGAAGTTGCCTAAGCTGAACCAATTTGAGTGCACTGCCCTGATGTATAGCCCTCCAAACCTGGGCACCCAAAACATCCCCTCAGAAGAGCTAGCAACGTGGAAAAACAGGGTTTGGAGAGGACTTTAGATCAATGTGGAGGCATATCTGTTGCAAGCACATGCCTGAGACATATTTTCACTAGTAAGTGGCTCCCAGGCTGCTAGATACAGGCGCTGCTGAACACCCAGTGATGGCAGATGAGGGCTCTTATGTTCATTGCACAGGTGAAACTGGTAATGGGCAGTTGAAGATAGAATTTTTCCCGTTCACCTCCAAAATCTTGGCAGACAGCGAGTCTCTTCAGAGTTTTATGCCCCCTTTTCCTTCTACCCAGGTAAGACTGGATAAACCAATATTTTTTTTGTCTTTTTATTTTTAATATTCTTTTTTTGAGTTTAAGCTTTCCAAATTAATGGTATTTAAACAAAAAAATGAACCTTTTTTTTCAAAAAAGTTTTAAAAAAATCAACAAATCCACATTTTATAGTAAAGAGAAGTTTCACTGGAAAGTTCACAATCAGCTCATTACTTTGTAATTTCCTAGTTCATGTCTTCTCAGAATTATGTGAAAGTCATTAAACAGAAGACACTCCCTGTCTTTGTCCATAATTACAGGGTTTTTTTCCCCATACATGTAATGGATAATATACCAACTGAAACAACAGAAAGCTCTTTGTTTCTTTAGTTTTCATTTTAGAAAACAGCTGAATAAAATCTGGGATTTGATGTCCATATCTGAAATATCTCATTTTTATTTTCTGTAGAACATCCACTATTTTAATAACTCAGCCTTTATACACCGAATTCTGCTCTCATCCTTATCTGTTAGCAACTGGCAGGAAAGTTGAAGCCTAACTCTTCTGTGGTAACACATGCAATCATTGGCACTAGATTAGCCCTTGTTACCCAAAGTGACAGCCTACAGCTTGGCCAGCCGACTCAGGGGTACCTTAAATTGTGTCAAAGAATGTGACTTTTGCAGAGGGACATTCTTGCTCCTTTGGGCTACTGGCACTTCTTAGTTTTTCTATGTGTAAGAGGAGCTGAGATTTATCTTCTGTCCTGGAGGGATTTAACTGCTTTGCTCTTGCTCCTTATTCTTTTTGAGGTTGAAGTTTTAGCAGGAAAAATTTTATGGTACCACAGATCCATTGTGCCCATACTCACAGAAAATTATTTGGTGCAGCTGCCACAAGTAACACTTCTTTTATTCAGGGGAATATTGCTCCTGTGCCATATGGATCAAATAAACCCTGCTCCTGGGTGTTTTTCGGCTGCAGGCAAAACGATATTATGGTGAGAGTCAAGAAGAGCCTTTGGTCTCTAAACTTGAATTAAATAACTTGAGCTT
>NW_008611882.1:0-29633 GCF_000691845.1 Merops nubicus | reverse complement strand
TCCCTCCTATACTGCTTCACATTTTTAAGGCAAAGGCTTTGCTTTCATAGTGATCTATTCAGCACCTTTAGCAAGCTGTTAATGAGACAGTGAAACCTGGAGATCTGGCTGAGAGCTTTAGAGACAGGAGAGGAAGAAAGAGACAGGGGGATGGGAGGGAGGCAGGAGCAAGAGAGGGAAGGGAGCGGGAAGACAAAGCAATGACTGAGGGCAGAAGGAAAGGGGTATTTTTGTCTCTCCATTTCTTTGATACCATTCTTGTTTGTTTTATTATTCTCCCTGGTTCTATGTGTAGGTAGAAATGAAGTTAGCAAGCTCCATTGAAAAGAAGGTGGCAAAGTCAATTTCCTAGTGCTGCCAAGTAGGCTCCCATGTCTAGACAGTGCATACAATGGCTGGCAAAAAGCCAGAAACAGAGATAATGGATTTACAAAATAGCAGCACTTCTCTGTATTGATTTTCTCAGGGTGTTTCCAGAAGTCGGGGTGAAGTAGGTAGTCATACTTTACAATTTTTTTCTGTTAATAAAAGCCCTCAGAGGGAAGCACTTAATAAAGACACTTCTGACCTGGGGAGCGTTGTCTAAAGATGTCTCTCCAGAGGGCAGAGGATGCATATTATTAGATATTACATTAACTATAAATAATACTGACTGTGTGTGGAGGTTGAGGTGGCAATTTTTACTGAGCTTAAGCATGATTCTAGTCTTTTAAAGAGAAAGGTAACCTTGTTCACAGCCCAGTGGTGAAACTATAATGGCTTAGGCATGGGGATGTGTAGTTTGACACCAGCCATGTCCCTTTTCTCCTGTGCACAATCAACTCTGGCAACAAAATTTTCAAAATATGTGTGGTTGGTGAAATGTGCCTAACCCTCCTCTGGGAAGGTAAAAAAAAAAAAAAAAATTAGCTTAGCTTCAGTGCTCTGAATTTACAGGTAGCCTTAGCAGTAGGCTTCTATGCTTTCTGTAATATTTTAGGTGAACTTAAATACACATACAAATAATAATAATAAAAAAAGACCATGCTGGGAAAAGTTTTTTTTCAGACTTTACTTCTCAAAACATATAGAGCAGGGAATTAAGTCTTGGCCTGCCATGCTGTGTTTTGAACAGGATTGGCAACCCCACATATTTATAAGTTAATCCTTGTATTTGCAGAAACCTCTTCCATCTGTTAAAACTCTCACAATTGTCATCTCGAGGCCCCCCTGAAGCCACATGTTGGCAACTATAGGATTATAGTTAGGGTTATGTGAGAGTATTATTTGGATTGTAGCAGCTATGTATATGGCCTGAGATGCGATGGTTAGCATAGTGGGGTCTGAAAGCAATAATCTGTACTTGGAACGGAAGAGAGAAATCAGCTATAAATCAGACTGTTGTTTGGGAAAAAAAAGTTCAGATACCTGTTCGTGTCTTATTGTGATTTTGACAAGTGTCTTTTTACTGTCAGGATCTACCTGTAAAAGAGCTGTATTAGTATTTTCCCACCTTACATTCTATCAGTAGAGCATATGCTTTGCAGAGTACAAGGGACTTAAATACAGGGCAGAGAAAGGAATATATTCAAATACATAAATTTATCTGATTATTTTGAGAAAATGGCAAATGCAAAAGTGACTTTTCTGGCTTTTATTGTGGAAAGCTTATGGACAGGAAGATGGTGAAATGGCAGAAGGTAAGCTTAGACTGAAGAAACAATAGAGCAAATGACAGTGATTGGAAGTCTTAGAGAAGACAAAGATAGGTGTAAAGTCCTTAAAGGGTGGAAACAGTGAAAATTCTCAAATATTAACAAAGGAAAAATTTAGAAATAATTCAATATACACCACCTTATTAAAATTACTTCTTTCCTTTATGGAGTGGTTGGGCTGAAGTATCGTTATATTGACAGCGCCGATGCACACGCTGTGCCAAAGTGACACAATCTTCAATAATTTGTCAAATTGCAAGATTGACTGTGTACCAAAAGCCAGATTCACCCAGGCATGGGTGACCTCCAGTCACTATCACTGGCTTCCTCTGCTGCCTCTGAGCCCTGTCTGCTCTTGTAGTGGGGGTTAGACAAGATTCTGAGACCAAAAGGAGCTGAAGTTACGCAACCTATGCTCTTTACTCCTACTCCCAGATGTTTTCTAGATATGACAGGCAGCTCGTTTTGCATTCATAGGGCAGAGAGAGCTCCAAATATGTTTGATTCCATCTCCCTCTATATTTAACTAAAAATTTATTTTGCTTTGATATAACAGGATGGCTACAACAGTGTCTTAGCTATTCCCTTTTAACACTTGGATGACATAAATGTACAGAGGAATGTCTTATTGGAGACCTTCATCAGATCTCTGAAGAGACCTTGCAGCTGAAGGCAAAAACTTCCGAAGGAGGCAGAGTCACCATAGGAGGTGAACTGTGGGAGGAACAGAGATGCAGAGAAGACAGGGGTGAACAAAGTGGTGCTCCAGACCTCTCTTGAACTTCACACATGCCAAGAAGGTGGGGGAAATGAACATTAGATTTTTTCTCTTAATTACTACAACCCCATGGCTACTGTAGAGAAACTATTTTTCTCCACTTACTAACCCAGTTCCACATTTCACAGGATAGTTCACTCAGTAAATGAAACACCAGAGATACACATACAAAATTTTTTTTATTATTGTTATAATTTGCTGTTTAATGCAATGCTTCAACTAGGAATACAACTGAGCAGAAGTACATACACATATATTGCATGTAATTTTAGTTGTCTTTTCAAGATATTTCAAACCCTCATCTCAGTCCTTCATGAGCTGTTTTGGTGAAACACCCTTTTCCTTCATCCTGCATAACATATTTGAATGTTGCTGAATAACACACATGTTTTTCTTCCTGATGGAGCACAACATTACATTCAAATTCCCAGTTAGTATGACTTTATCAAACTTTGCTTTCACTGTTGTGTATAATATGTATATATCTATACAGCATATATAAATATATATCTATAATGTATACATAATCAAGTAGGTCAGCTTTAGACAGCTAACCATAAACTTGTGCTTATCTTATTTATACAAGATCAAATGTATGGCATCAAAAATTTGACCAGTCCCCGACTTGTGAGAACCTCTTTTCCCAGTTTTACCATATAATGTTGGATATCGCATACATGTAATACGTTTTTCTTTCAGTAGTATTTTCTTTTGAAGAAAAGAATGCAGTTGGTTTGGTTTGTTTTTTTTTTTTTTTTTTTTTTTTTTTTTTTTTTTTTTTTATTATTATTTTGTTTGGTTTTGGTTTTTTATAAATGAATAACAGATTTTCCATACCCTTAAGTTAAAAAATGTCTCAAGAAGGGATGAGGTTCTTCCTCATACATAGATCTTGAAGAGTAATTGGACATTCATTGTAGATGTATTTACATTATAAACTTACCTGGATAGTATTACACATAATGTTTTGGTTTTTGTTTTTGTTTTTTTTTTTTTACACAGTATATGGTGTTGGTCATGGTAAAACACACTATCTAAAGATATTTACAAATTGCTAATCTCTAATTTACCAACCACCTCTGCCAAATGGCATCAGAATTAAGGATAAGATATAAGAAGGTCTCTTAATTGGTAACCATGGCATTCTCACCAGAGTTTTTATTATTATTACTACCACTACTACCATGATGTGCTTCAGAGAAGGGCTGTCTTTGGGGTGGAGGTGTAGGGAGAGAGCCTCCTGAGGACAGAAAGCCTCCTCCCCCCTCCCCACAGCCTATATGAGCTGAGAGGAGCAGAAAAGGAACCCAATCATGACCTCTCTGTCCCTTCACAATTTAGGGCATGCCAAGTGTTTCTCCTTGTGCTTTCTTCAGTGCTGTCAGGGGAGTCAGTCCAAACGTTAAACACCCAGCAAAATCCTTCCTTCCAAATGCCACTGTAATGTGGGCTGTGATCATACTGCCTCATGTACCACCCACAGTTGCCTCTCCCAAAAAGTCAGAGCACTTTAGGACATCTCAAAGAAAACAGTTTCTGTGTTCTTCTTGGCAAGCATAGTCAAACAAAAAACAAACAAACAAACAAAAGCAACAAAAAAAAACCCCTCACTATAAAAAAATGGAAAAGGGTAGTTAGTTAATGATGTTTTCCAGGTTATGGGTTATGCAAAGCTTTGAAAGGTAAAAGACACCAGAATTTGTCTTCCTTTATTTCATTAAAACCAGAATGAAATGCATATAGCAAGTCCACCCAGGATCCTGAACGATGAAGCCTGGGAGGACTGACAGGCTCATGTAACCAACTAGATCCACCATGTAGCAAAAGAGGCCATAGCAAAAAGAGAGAAGTAAAAATATAGGAGAAATAATTGCATTGGTTGTGGTAAATGGTTCATGTCCAATTCAGCCTTGTTATAATTACATTCTTAGGCTTGATTTCTCAGTGCATACTCTGCTGGCAAGCACAGGAATGAAAGGGGGTTCAAGGGAAGGAGGGGCTGCCTTATCACTGCACAGGGCATAAAATTAATCTGCATGTTTCTTCATGGTATCCTACTGCAAGAAAATTCACTCTTTGCCATAGTCCACTGTTGTTTCTAATATGGAGATTAAAAGATTGGGGAAGAAGAGAATTAATTCGGCTTTGTTTCATGCAAAGTTATTTGTTTGTTTTATTTCCAATGTATAACCCATGCAGAAAGGATTTATGGAACTTCTCATGTTGCACAGCAGTTTGTGCTTCTGTGGAGGAGGATTTACCTGCTAGTGAAGGCAGTATTTTGGTGGAGCTAAAGATCTTGAATACCAGCATTTACAGTGCCTGAAAGGCAAGAGAAACTGCACACTTGTAGCTGGAACAGGTGACATTCTTGTTAAAGTAAGAAGGAGGAAAGCTTTTTGTCAAGACTGTAACAAAAGAGGAGAGAGAGGCAAAAGAATGAGAAAAGAAGCCACAGCAAATTAAGGACCGTCTGTTAACTTCCTTCAGAGAAAAAAATTCTATAAATTAAAATGAAAAAAGATTTCTTAAAAGTCTAGGGTTTTTTTATTTAAATAGAAGAACAATAAAAGCAATACTATATAGAAATCATATCTCTAGCAAGTGTCTCCAGACATGTTATGTAAAACATCTGTAGACTCAGGAGTGAAAAGACTGGGGGCTTACTTCTTTTAAGTTTCTCAATTTCTACCACTTGCACCACAGTCAGCTGAGAGTACAGAGCCATCTAGGAAGAGATCTTTAAAAATATCAAAGGCTATTAGACTCCAAGCCCCCTACTTGTCAAGAAAACACCCCTCACCCACAGGATCAGAGTTTGTTTTTAATCTGTTTCTTTCCCAAGACTTTAGTGTCTCACAAGAAACACCCTGATCAGTCAAAAAATACAGATTTTTAGGGATTATTGTAAGGAGAGGGAGGGAAAAGAAATAGTAGCAGCACTCTTCCTGCCTCATCAGCTGCATCAAGGCCAGCTTTGCAGTTTAATTGCTGAGAGAATGCTTTACCTGGTCCTACAAAGCTGGTACCGGGATCAGTTTTGGGTAAGAGAAGTGGCAAGGAGAGATACTATCAGTTGAGGTGAAAAATTCAAAGCGTGCCACCTCAGCACAACATGAGAAACAAGGAGCTGTATCCGTGGACAGCACTGGGGCAGTCATTGCATCCATAGGAATGAATAACATGGATCAAAATAAAACTGGGGAAGGGACCAGTGAGTTTACTAGCGAGCCCCACTGCAAAGCATATACATGGACATGTTTTAACCCATTAGGAGATGAAACAAACAAAGAACTATCCATCTCTTCCTGCCCCTGTTCCAGCTGGGAAGGCCAGAAGCAGCTGGGCCACCCCAAGGGTTTTCTCACTGGTGTGTGGGCTGTTTTCACCACAGCCACACTTGCGAAAGATGCCTCCTCTTGTCAATATGTTTTCCTTCATCAGAAAAATATAAAAAAGAGGGCTGATAGATTTAACACACTGGCTTTTGTCCCCTTCATGTTTTGTGGATACCAAACAACTGATCCCTTGGGTCCATTTAAGCACTCCCATCCCCTTGAGCATTTGTAAGACAAAATAGAAAGAAACAGAAAGAAAATACAATCTGACCTATATAGATGCACTTGTTGCCTTTGGACTATGTTCACCATGCAATGTTCAAATGCTTTGCTGTCGCTGAATGGATCCTCATGACTCTTAGTAAATCAAATTAAAATCCCAAAAAGAAAGAATGCTGATGGAAATTTTTCTTAGGCTTTTGCCCTCGCTTGAAAATGGATTTCTCAACATTACTTTGGCTCTTTTCTGTCTTTTCTTTCTTTCTTTCTTTCTTTCTTTCTTTCTTTCTTTCTTTCTTTCTTTCTTTCTTTCTTTCTTTCTTTCTTTTTTAACCAGAGATACTAATAATGTTTAATAATAATAATAAGTCAGAAAGGGTGCCAATTGGATTGACAAATATTCAGGTTTTTGTTTTTTCCCTGGAGAATCCAGGTAACACTGGCCTGTGACAGTACAAGTCACTCCACATGGGTTGCTGATGTGACAGATCCTGATGCAACAGGGTTACTGTCAAGGGTTGGTTGGGCTCTTTCCATTTTAGCCTGTTTCTGGAAATAAGAGGAAGAAAAGGAGAGGGCAAGAAGTGCTAGCTGCAGTTTTTTGTTGTTGTTATAGGGTGATTGTTGTTTGTTTGTTTCTCTTTTCTCTTGAGTCACCTGTATAGTTTGCTCGATTTCTATGTGAATTGAAAGTGGCCAGTGCAACACATGGTGTGGGTGTGCTGCTGGGATCCTCTGGCCAAGCCCAAGGTGAAGATGTGGCAGCACCAGCAACAGGACCACCTGAGGCCTTGGGGATCATGGGGCGCAGGTGACAGCCAGGGAAGCTGGAGGAGGTACGAAGGGAGCACTGCTCTTCAAGACCAACATCTCCATCTTGCAGAACTATCACTCAGAAGGGAAGTGAAACCTGGTGAACATGGGTTGGGACACAAAGGAGAGATATGAGAGCTCAAAAGTTGTTTTAACGAGCAAATTATTTTGTGATTCTGAAATATTATCCCACTTCTTGTCTTACTGAGACAAAATCAGCTGAAGATCCTAGAGGTTTCCAATATCTCAGGGCAGGCATTGTCTTGTCTTTGACTCTGGGAGGTGATAGACAGTGTCACGAGTAAGTGTTGCCTCTGCCCATGCAATATCTTGAACGTTAGGTGATTATTTTCCATATATATAAAATGTGTTGGGGTGTGTGTTCACATGCCTGCATGTACATTCATAGTTTCATTATATAATCTATTTTTACATTGTTTAACTTGCTGTAGCATGGAAATATTTTTTTCATTGAACTAGTACAAGGTGGAAACATACAGAATTGTGTGCCCTGCAAGCCTTTTAAATATACTATAATGCAAATCAATGCATTTCGTCCTTTAGGATAAAAAATGAGGGTCTTGCTAGGGAAAAGTGCTAGAAAGCTTCAGACTGAAGGTTTTCCTTTTTATTTGATGCATGCTGACCCTAAATATTTTTTTTTTTCTGGACATTATTTTCAATGTCACCACATTACATGATGAGAAAATGTAATTGTAATGTATATCTTGCATCTCCTAGACTACAGAAGTATCCCTTAGCTGTTAGAGGCATTAATAATTTATTATCAAATAACAGCTTCACAGGTCAGAATAAAGGATTTACACACCTGCTGGAAAACTTGCGTTAAAAGAATAAATAAGAATATACAAACCATTATTTCCAAATTTGAGTACCTGTGCTATTGATACTCCCAGCACTTGCTGAAAAAAGAGAAGCAGGTGTTTCTTTTATGAAACTTTTGTAAGGAAGTAAGGTTCAGGCAATGAACAGATTCCATTTCATCTTTTGTTTTTATCTGCATTTTTTAACACAGTAAGAGAATTAATAATCTAGAAATGATTATGTCTTTCTCTTGACCTGTCAAGATAAGTCTAACGAATGCAGTTCTTAAAGACAAGTGGCACGCAGTTTTGCCAGCCTTATCATTGAGTAATTCTTCCTTACAAGCAGGAAGATGAAAATAGTGGTAGTAAATATGACTCAAGGTAAGTGAGTGTTGCAAAATTAGAACCTTGGCTGCATGGGGACACTTAGATACATTAGGAGGAAATCACTAGGGGTATAAAATCAATGAATACATATTAAGACACATTAATTCTGTGTTTCATGTGGCCTTAATTTACTGCAGTTTAATCCTCATTTTCACTTTCTGCTAGGAACTTGTACTTTGAAACATGAAAATTGTCATATTGCCAAAGTGCTTTGACACTGTGTTCCAACGAGCTTGTCAAATGTAAAACTTAAGTCTGCAAGATTAATTTCCCTGTGATCTTGAAAGCTGCTATTTTGAACTGCATTTTGGAAGACTCTAATGTGGTAGTATGAAATAACAGAATGATTTGGTAGGTATCTTTCACTCCAGAATACTGTCTCTCAGGACACTGTCTGTGCAGCAAACTACTATTTTGGGTAACAAAATCTGCAGGGATACCTTCAATAGTGCCTGGAAGTTAGACTAACTAAGGAGATGACTAGAATATGCATAACTCACAGACAATTGCTGCTTTCAGTAATCTAATACACTATATCTTATCCACAGTGTTCAGTTGTGCTACAATAAGTATCAAATATTGAAACAGCAAATTTGTTGCCAGGCAGAAAGAATCAGAATTTGAGCTGGTGTGGAGCAGCAAGTAATTTTTGAACTTGACCTCTGTCAGCCCCCCCATCCAGACTATTTCAGTATCTGGTTTTGTGTAATCACTGTTCTCCTCTCTACATTTTTATTAGCATTATCCCTTGGCTTACAGTGAAAATATTGCTCCCAGCTGGTACAAAAGGCAATGTAGCAAATATCTTTTCCAAAAAGTAAACATCTTGTCTAGGATACAGCTAGGAATGACCTTGGTTTCACACGAAGGGCTTAGGCGGAACCTGAAAAATGTGGGCACACTAGTCCATCTTATTATTTTCCTCAATAAATGAGTGGGAATCATCTTTTGGCTGGTCAAAAGCATAATCATCTAAAATTAGCTATTCATTCTGTGCAACCTCAGTATACCTCTTCAACTGTACATCCAACTTTAAAAGGATGTAGCCTCCTTTTTCCTAGTAATAACCTTGTTTCTGTTCTTCAACTGAGGCTCTTTGGCCACCATGGTGGCTGACTGGATGAATCCTTTGAAAAGAAAACTTCTTTTGATATTCAGTCTTCACACCCTGGACAAGTAAGACACAAAAAGGAAGAAAAAGCTGATGGAAATAAAATACAAATTCACGGGTGGGTGTTACATGACAAAGTGAACAAAATTGTCTCAAAAGCTTTGGCTTATATGGATGCTGAAATAGTCTTGAGATGTAACAATTTGGAAAAGACCAACTTTTTTTTTTTGTTTTTATCTTGACATGATGAAGGAATCATGTAACAAAAACTTCTAGAAAGGAGCAAGTGGCAGACTCTGTACGATACACTGGTTAGGCAGTGATTATGTGTCGAGCATAACTACACTTTCAGAACTGATGCAGATTTAGAAATTGTAGTGTTATAAACAACATAACATAACTTTCATGACGGTTTGCCTAACATTAAAGTTCTGACGTGACAGTGACAAAAAACACTTCAGACAACTTGGAGCTTTAGGAACCATCTGCTATGATTCATTTGAATTACATAAGGATCCTCCAAACTCCTATGACTCTTCCACACAGTTATTGTTAAAATGTCTTTTTTTCTTTCCTTAGATGAAAACATAGTAAACAGACACAGAAAAAAAATACCAAAAACCACACAAGAGAAGAGAAAAGAAAAGAACAAGTATTTTGCACAGAATGACAAAAAATTGTAGACTCTAAAGCCCTTCTGCAGAACAGTCTCAGAAAGCCAGGAACTGTGCTTCCAGTCCACATACTTGAATAATTCCTCAAACATCCTCATGTCCTCTAAATTTGTTTTTCATAATTAAAAAATGTTTTAAAGTGTAGTTCTCAGGGTTGGCGTTGATGCCCCATATCAGTATTTCCACTTACATCCCAGATTGCACATTCCATAGAAGAGCATAAAGTGCTATGGCATTGTTGTGTTTTGTAATGTTTTGTTCTTTTTTTTTTTAATTTAATTTGGAACTTTTTCACCCTTTCCATTATTATTATTATTATTACTACTACTTTTACCTTGTAGCTCCTATATTCTTGTAATGACACATAAGAAGGTGCTTAAAGGTCTTCTTGAAAGTAGCATTGCAGAGCGCATAACAAGCAGGGTTGATGGTGCTGTTGATATAACAGAGCCAATACCCTATGGTCCATACAGTGCCAGGGATACAGGATGTGCAGAAGCTGTTGATGAGCACCATCACGTTGTATGGGGTCCAGGTGATGATGAAGGCCAGAAGAATGGCCAAAATAGTCCTTGTGACTTTTTTCTCTCTAGAAGGAGGTGGTTTCTTTTTGGCTGGCTGCTTTGTCATCTTGACAATTTTCCGGGCTACACTATTCTGCTTCTCCTCCCCATTGGTGCCTACAATCTCCACAGTAGTGTTAGTGGGGGCACAGCAATCACCCTTTTTGGACTTGGTGACTATCCTGATGCATGTCAGCTTGGAGTTCTCTTCTTTGAGGTGGTCTTGGGAGGCAGAAGTCTGGCTGGCATCTTTGGCAGCTTCATCCTCTTTCATGTTGGAAGCGACTACACTGACAGAGGTCGAGTCATTGGAGCTCTCCTTTTCCTCCCCTTGAATACAGTTCTCCATCACAGTCTCTCCGGTGGTTTTTCCATTCTGAACTTTGCTGTGCTCCAACCCATCCCTACCAGTTGGGATGTTGTTATTGTTTGGTTTGACAATTTTACTTTGGACAAGGCTGGGGGAAAGTGTATCTTGGTTTTGGGCAGCTTCCTTTTTCCCTTTCTTTATCCGACTCTTACTGGCTCGGGAGATTTGCCAGTAAAGGACAGTCATGATGATAACAGGCAAATAGAAGGCTGCAATGGCAGTGCCAAAAGTGACAGCAGCATTGGAAAAAAACTGAATGTAGCAATCCCCATCTGGGACAGTCCTTCCTCCCACAATGAACTGCCAGAAGAGAATTGCAGGGGCCCACAGGATGAAGGACAGCACCCACGCAGCTGCGATCATCATGCCCGCCATCTTAGTGGTCCGCTTTACAGGGTACGTCAGAGGCTTGGTGACACAAAAGTATCTGTCAAAGCTGATGATGAGGAGGTTCATTACAGAGGCGTTGCTGACCACATAGTCAAGAGCCAGCCAGAGGTCACACACCACAGGTCCTAAGGGCCAGTAGCCTATCACAGTGTAGAGGGTGTACAGGTTCATTGAAAAGATACCGATGATCAAGTCAGCACAGGCCAAGCTGAACAAGAAATAATTGTTGACAGTCTGTAGGTGCCTGTTGACTTTGATTGACACCATGACCAGGATGTTCCCAATTATGGTGACTAGACTGAGAGAACCTGCTACAAGGACGATGAAAACAACCTCAACAGTTTTATAGGGACTTTCCAAAGCCATCACATTTTCAGTGGAAGAGTTTATGTACGTTGAGTTATCCATTTCTGTTCTGCTAACAAGATACCAAATAGTCACTTAGGCCTGCAGAGGAAAGAAAACAAAACAGACACTGTCATGAAATGAGTCCCTTTGTCTTTAGGAAATGGGTCCCCAAAAAACTACTTAGAAAGAGTTTAGAGGTAGAAAATGTGTGCAGAAGGACCAGTCAGCTTATAATGTTCCCTTAGTAGTAACAGAGCTATGTGATAACTCTAAGTATGTGACAAAAACACAGCTTTTGCGTCCAGATCTAGATTAAGTTCTCAGATGCATTTTTTTCTTTCTCTTTGTCCTGTTATAGCTAGTACTGACTTGAAGCTTTTAGAACTGGATTTGTATATTTATTTCCATCCTACCAGTGGAATAACTGACTTGGCTCGTTTTAAATAAAATAGTTCAGTCCTGAGGGTATTCCATTCCTATAACACAAAGCAAAGATGTGATTTACCAGGAGTCAGATGACACAAACGTGACTTACTTATGTTTCCATCTTTCCTTTGTATTCCACCTGGGTATGCTTCTGTGACGTCTATGGAACAAGTCAGTGTCATGTCTCCTTCTCATTTTCTTACACTGCAGCTACTTTATTTTATCAATGCTTGCAAAGATTTTGGCACTGCATCAGACTAAAGCTATTAGTCTGCCAATAAACCAAAAGAGAGTAGGTCTGTTGAAGTCAACAGCATTAGTAAACTCTCCTCAGTTGAGCATCTAGCCATCTAGGTAGATGTGTACAATTTTTTTTATTATTATTTTTTCCATTTTAGTGATATTAAAGTTATTTTTCACATCCTTTTGACTGTATGTGGAAAAGAGTTGGGTTTTTTTGTTTGTTTGTTTGTTTGTTTGTTTGTTTTGTTTTTTGTTTTTTCTTAAATGATGAGGTTATCTTGATGCTTACTTGCTTCACTTGTCTCATTTTTTTTCAGTCATAAGACTTTTAATCTGTATTGCATAAAGCTATGATAAAAGCTCTGAAATGGAGAACAGGGTAATGATAAAAAAGAAACAGATAAAAATCAGTTCTGTTTATACACAGCAATTTTTTTTTTTGTGCCCTGGATAGCCCACCGGCAGTACTCAATAAGTAGTAATTAAACTCTTAACACTATACATTTCATAGAAAACCAAGAAAACAATGCATGCCTTTGCCTCCAGGATATGTACATCCTGTGTACATTTTGTGCATCCCCTGGAAGTCAAGACAATGCACTGGAATTGTACAGCAAATCTCTGAGAACTCATTATTTATGGGCTGTGCTCAAGGGATTATTGAGGCATGAAGGCCAGATGTGACAGAGAAGTTAGGTTGTTTCTAATTGAAATATTCTCTTCTTTTTTCCCTACTCAGAAGACATCACTTAAGAGAAAGCTTCTAAAAGCAGTGGTGAAATCAAAGGGAGACAAAAAATTCATTTATGTTTGGTTCCTTTATATATCAAGGATTAAGGAATCCTCCTCTGGTCCCTGTAACTAACCTGCTGATGCACAGACATAAAATCCATGTCACTTAAATAGAACAATATATTTTCACTGTCGTTTCAGCGCTGCATATCTTCTTACAGATGCAAAAGAAAGAAGATGATGCAAAATGTCAGCACAGCAGCAAAAATCCTTCTGACCCATAATAAAAATAAGTCTGTCTCTGTGGAAAAATCAAAATGCTATATCAGGGTAAAGATTTTATGTCTGGAGCAACCTTGTAATCTTGTAATTTATACTTAAACATAACTGCCAGAAGGCGAGGCTCATGCATTTGCCTTTGCTTTTAAAAACAGCTAAGATTTGTTTGCCAATTTCACGTTGAAGTGAACATATGTAGAAATAGAAGAACATAAGGCTAGACAGACATTTTTTTCTTACTATCTATTCACAGGTACATCCTGAAAATCCTTGGGATTGGGTTCAAGAGAACAAAACTGTAAGGAGGAATGCTTTCATTAAATATGTACAGTAAGAATAGGCTGAGTGGTATATAACAGTATCTATACTCTGTGCAAAAAATAGACAGAAAAATATCCCAGACATCTTTAATGTATAGGACTGTCACTTCAGAAATTCACTGTGTGCTTTTGACCCTAAGCCTCACAGCTGAGGTGATGACTATCCAGTTAGGTGTGTAAGATATCATTTTTTTGGGACAACCTAAGGACTTTTCCCAAGCAGAGTTGTTTATGAGCATTTTTTAACAGAATGCTCTTCTTTTCTTATCTTTTTTTGATGAAAAGATAAAATAACTCACAGAGATGTACTGATCTTTTTAAAAAAATGGCCAAAAATAGTTTGTGATCCAGGGCTCTGTAGTTACCTCTGCTGATAGAGGGTGAAAGGGGGAGCAAGAGTAGAAAGTGAGAGACAACCAGAGCTGAAAAAATTCTGATTTATGATAAGAAAACAAGTGTTTACAATTTCATGTTGGCAGAATTTTCAGAGGTTTTGTTTTTATTCAACCTGAAGAAGTAGAAATAATTTTGAAAACTCAAAACTTGTTGTGAAACCATCTCCCAGCTAACTTTAATCTTAACTCTTCTCAACTGCATTTTTTACTCACTTTCAGTGGAAATATTGGTAATGAAGTATAAATTCCACTGATTTTATTAGCTGAGATGCAAGGAGCTGGATGAAAGCTAAAAGGTAATTTTACTAGTTAGGAACAGGATTTCCCTGTGTTCTTTTGTATGGAAGCAAAGCAGTGGAGTTCCTTTCCCAGTGATCTCTCTTTGCACAAAACTTCCCTGCCATGAGAAGGCTGATAGTTCTGGACTGCAAATTAAATTTACATTTATAGCATTCATAGGTATAGAGAAACATACCTGCTGTCACTTCAGTAAAATCTTCCTTTGCTTGTATAAATACGATACTGAAGTGAACCAGGTTTTGCTGTGTGTTGATGAGAAGCTATAGGTCTGGAAAATTGTTTGATTTTAACTGACATAGATAATAGCTGCTGATAGTACTACCATAATATAAGCAGACACAGGGCTATGCGTGCTTCTTAACCCAAGACTTCCTGAAATCTGCTGGACTCTTTCCTGTTGGCTCCAGCAGGGTTTTTATCAGGCCCAAAGTGAGGTTTCTGTTCCTTATTGTGGCCGCTTGCTCCCTCGGTACAGGACTGTCTGTGGAGTGGTTTTGTTTTGGTCAGGCCATGGAGCCCGTCTCTCCTTCTGAAGAAGCAGTTGTTATGGGAACAGATGTTATTCATCAGGCAGACGTACGGGGCAGAGGCATTTTAAGGTAATATGACCTCCCGTTGTGAGAAGTACCAGATCTTATTCTTGAACAAACAGATCTCTCCTCTAGAAGCCCATGGGTGTTTGTGTGAGTTGCACAATATGGCACTCACTCCTGTAGGCTACCATAATTTATCCTTCTAGACCAAGTACATTCTTGCTAGACAGAGAATACCCAAAAAAGGCAAGAAATTTCTCTTGTGACCTGAAAACCAACCAAGTTCATTTTCTGAAATCTATTTTAAAATATATATGACTTTCTGGAATGAAAACACCATAGTCACTGCATGGAAATTGTCCAAAGCCAAGAAATCCACATATAAAATAATTCACTGTTCGATATTTGATATGTTGTTTTGAAGCATTTCCAGTACAGTAGTTTCTCCCTTCTAAAGAATTCGTAGTACTGAACATCATTCCCTTTTCTTTTGACTAGACAAGTGTTTGGGGAAGAACTGGAGGATTTGATGGGATACATGACACGTGCACTTTTGGTTGGGTGTGATGCCAGGTCTTTTTGCAGTGAGCAGCAGACACGCAGAAGCAGGGCAGGTGGGTTGACCTGGGTCCTCATTACCATTGTCAAGGAGGAATGTAGTCGAGGCTGGCATAGGCTGGCAGCCACGATCTGCTTTGCTTTCCTTCGTTTACTTCTCTAGCAGTCATTTGGAATAGTGAAACAGAGATCTGGTTCATGGTAAAAGGGAACCACGGTGAGTGAAGAAAAAAAAATGCCTTTGAGGGTATTTATCCTATTCCACTGCAGACTTTGAGGAGGAGTCCTGCAGAAATGGCAAGGCAAGGAGAAGGAACAAGGATTGTAAGTCACCCTTAGGATCATGATCTTCAATCATGAGATACTACTTGTGTATTAGATCCTGCTGACTGTGCTTTCCACTTGCCCTGACAGGATCCCATCCCTCTGGTGCAGATGTAGCAATCTTTGTAATTTTAAATTTAGGATACATCGCCCATATTTGTTAAAAAAAAAACAAAAAAAAACCCAAAAAAAAACTATAGAAAAGTTGTGTATATTGAAAAATAAATGGCTGATATGTCATGCCTGTCACAGTTTGTTAGACAAATCCTTCCTCTGCATATTGCCAAGCTAAATACATAGGGATTTAATGGCTTCTTTGAATTCTCTGAAACCATATAAAAGTCAAAAAATGAAAAAGGAAACAAATGATCTGTACCTGAAAGTTATATTTGTCATTTAAATGAGATTACTCAAGAACCTATGTGCATTGCTACCTTGATCACTTTTCAGCATTTGACTCTCAAACAAAAGTAAAATATACTTTTTCAGCTCTCCTCTTTGATCCAGTTTCTCTCCATTTGAAAATGATGTAAAATGGATTTAATATTTGCTGTAGTAATAATAGATTTACTTTTTTTTTTTTTTTTCCCCTCAAATGATTTTTATCCGGAATTGAACTGGTTTTGATTCTAAACTCCTTCCTGGAACTGTTTAAAGTCACTCTGTGGGAAAAAAAAAGAGAGACACAAAACTCCTAATCCCATGACAAGTATACTATGTACATTATTCAGAATTCATCACAGAACTGAAGAAAAATTATGGTTCTGTTCTGGACTTTTGGTAAAAAGTACATTTCAAAAAATTCCTAAATAGCAAAAGAGTAAAATCTTTACCACATGGGTTACCTTCTGCAATCCATTTGAAATTAGATCTCTGCAAAGTGTTACTGCCTCAGTGCGGTCTATTCTTCCTGTTGTCATGCACTTTTGTTTTTCTTAATCGACACATGTCCTACAAAAGAAAGACATTCTGTGGGCCTGTCTGGATTTGCTTTTCCCCATCTCATTGTGAAGGGTACCTAAGGGCAAAATAAACAATTTCTGCATGTATCTTGAAACAAGTAGATTGGTGTTTTAGAGCATTAATAAAAGCAAACTATCACTGCGCCACTAACAACAAACGAAATAAAGCAAAATTAAAAATAGTCCACCAGAGCAGCAGGGAACTATACATGAGTAGGTGGCAGTGCTGGCATCAACATTACTGCTTCAGTGTTACTGTTAGGATCTGAGGATTTGAACAGCTATTAATTACATATTTCTCACTGCTGCTCTTATAGTCTGAAAGTGGTAAATACAGTGACATGAGCCCAGCTGGTTTGTATTCAAAATCACACAAGGAAAAGTATAGGCAGTATAGAAAAAAAATTAAAATACAATATTCTCACTTGTTTCAGGATATAACAAAACAGAAGCAGTTTTTCCTCAAGGCCTGGATAATTATGCATTTCTACTATATTGTTCCTGCTGTTGTTACTATTACTATTATTATGGGCAGCTGACATAATTACAAGCTAAAACCTGCAGCTCAGTGCATTAGGCAAACATGAAAAATATGCTCAATAAGCATGGGTTTATCTAACTGGTTTTGCTAAAAAATAAGGGATTTTTACCTCTGGGACTAGAGGAGATACCTTCATCCATGTGTCTTGAATAGAATAGAATAGAATAGAATAGAATAGAATAGAATAGAATAGAATAGAATCACCATGTTTGGAAAGGGCCTCTAGGATCATCAAGTCCAACCTTCATCCCAACATTTCCCTAAGCACTGGACCATAGCCTCTCAGTGATGAAATTCTTTCTACTATCTAACTGAAACCTCCCCTGGTGCAAATTGAGGCCATTTTCTCTCATCCTATAAGAAGTGATTTTGGGAGAAGAGACCAACACCAGCCTCACTGCAGCCTCCTTTTAAGTAGTTGTAGAGAGCAATAAGGTCACCTCTCAGTCTCCTCTTCTTTAGACTAAATAACCTCAGTTCACTCAGTTGATCTTCATAAAGCATGTTTTCCAGTCTTCTCATCAGCCTCATTGCCCTTCTCTGGACCCTCTCCAGCACCTCAATGTCCTTTTTCTCCTGTGGTGCCTAAAACTGGAGACAGTACTCAAGGTGCAGTCTCACCAGGGCCGAGTCCAGGGGCATGATCACCTCCCTACTCTTGCTGGTCACACCATTTCTGATCCAGGCCAGTATTCCGTTGGCCTTCTTGGCCACCTCAGCACACTGCTGGCTCATGTTCCGTTGGCTATCCACCAACACCCCCAGATCCTGTTCTGCCTGGTAGCTTTGCAGCCACTCCTCCTCAAGCCTTTAGCATTGCCTGGCATTTTTGTGACCCAAGTGTAGGACCTGGCACTTGCCCTTGTTAAGCCTCATACAACTGACCTCATCCCCTTGCTCCAGCCTGTCCAGATCCCTCTGCAGACCCTTCCTACCCTCAAGCAGATCAACACTCCCACTTAATTTTGTGTCATCTGCAAATTTACTGAGAGTGCATTCAATCCCCTTGTCCAGGTCATTGATAAAGTTATTAAACAAGACCGGTCCCAAACCCAAGACCTGAGGGACACCGCTTGTGACAGATCACCAACTGGGTTTAACTCCATTCACCACCACTTTCTGAGCTCAGCCATCCAGCCAGTTTTTAACCCAGCAAAGAGTCCACTTGTCTAACCCATGAGCCACCAGCTTCTCCAGCAGAATGCTGTGGGAAATGGTGTCAAATGCCTTACCGCAGGCCAAGTAGACAACAGCCACCGCTTTTCCCTCATCCACTAGACAGGTCACCTGATCACGGAATGGGATCGGGTTGGTTAAACAGGAGGGTTTTATTTTATTATTCTTCCTAGGACTGCATATAAAGAACCAAGCCTTGGTCCCAAACCAGCAAACGTCTTGGTGAAGTTATGGCAAGGCTTTTATCTGCACTCTGCTGGAACTATGTGTTACAGTTGCCCATATGGTAAAAGTGACTGAATGCAATGGTCCATTTCGTTCCTTCTGAGTCCCACCTTCAACACTGTGCACCTCAGCTTGTCAGAGGTGCTTACACACTGGAGGGAATTTACAGGAAAGCAATTGAAAAGACAGAGGCTTTCACCAATGCATTTCAGGCAAAGTAAATAGTTCAGGACAGTTTTGCTGTAGAAAGCAAGAAAAAAATAGCATCATTCCCCCCTTCCCCTCCCTCCCCTTTTTTTCTTTTTTTTTTTTTCTTTTTTTTCATGTAAGCTGTGAAGTGGGGATTGTTTGGAAATATAGGTACTAAGATCAAAAGAATTTTATAACCCAGAAATCAGAAAACAAAGCAATTTTTGGTCTTATTGAAGCACCTCACAGTTCTTTCTAGAGGGTTGAGTTAAATGGATAGGATCTCCATCTAGAGGCACAGAAAAGCATCTGCCACATAAAGCAGTAATTTCCTGCAGGAGGATGGCTTCAATATGTGTTGAAAATGTAGGTACTTACTCATCTTTCAGGTTGAGGAGCACCACATCCTATTACAATTTACATTTTATTATAATTAAGGAGCAGAGTTATATTGTGATGGAATTCTGCAGCCATTACAGTTAGATATTCTTGTAGCAAACAGTCTGAATGTGGAGGTATAATTAGACTTGGGCCACTGTACAGACACACATGCTCAGCCCTGAGCTTATCTGCTGCAACTAGTCATCACTTTGGGCATAAGCCAGCTTAAAGTCTTGTTTTAGAGTAGGTTGTAGATGGGTCAGAAGAAGTCTAGTGTCAGCAAAAGGTGACAAAACTAGTGAGCAGCTCATGCCCCATACTTAATTTGTTAGTGGACCTATGCTGATTTCCACTTGCACAGGTTATAGACTAGCTAGAAAAGGGACATCAAAGTGACAGATTTCAGGAAGTCACTTCTCTTTCCCCTCTTGCACCAGTGCCACTGCTGCTAGAAGTTGACTGAAGATCCAAGTCAGTAAAACCCAAGAAGACAAGTTTTATCTGACTATAACTATCTTCTTGAAGTACTTTAGATAAAATACTTGTACCAGAACTCAGACTAAAATTATACTTATCCTTATTCATGAGAAAAGTTCCCTCAGCAAGAGTTATTTACGTTTCTGCTATGATTGAATTGAAGATCATTAGATTCCAGGATATGTTCTCAGAAATAACATTGCCGTGATAGGTAAGTACTCCCTCTGCAGCCCAGCACAAATTGGAGGCAAAGTACTTTATCATCCTCGTTTCACCTCTCATGCCTGTGCTATTAAATAGAAAAACCTTATGAGAGCTACTCAAAGTCCCTGGGTGGTACGTGGAAAAGCTAGTGAAAGAGGAGAGGGTTCAGAGGCTAACTGAAACGAGCTCACAGTTTTTTTTCTGAGTACTTGGATATAATGTATAGTAGAAACATATCTCTTATTTAAAACATGTACAGGTAGATCTAAAAAAGAAACCCAAACCAAAACCCTCACTCAACAAAAGAATCAAACAAACAAAAAACCCCCCAAAACTGCATTCCTTCCATTTTTTCCTGGTTTAAATGTGTTTTTGTTTTTGTTTTTGTTTTTTTTTCTGCCAAAGCATGAAGCAATATGGGTGATAAAATAATAACAGAGAACTATAGCACAGTATAGGGGAGTCTCTCAAAGAACTGCTGAATAACCCCCTCAACCCACCAGTGAGTTCAGCAAAGATGCTGTGATATTTCCATCAATCTTTACAGATCCCTCCAACTCATGGAGGTCCATTTAAGATCCCGAATAAACCTGTGGAGACTGTCACTGTTCTTGGAGATTTTACAACATTCAGTAGTGCTTCTGATGGAAATATTAATGTATTGAGGGCCCAAAGGGACCCTTAGTGAAGTTAAAGAAAATCTTCTATTTTCCCTTGGTTCAAAATCATGCTAGTACATTGCCTTTATCAGTAATTTCCTTATTCACTCACAATGTAGCAGATTCACTTAAGATATCTCTAGATGAGCCTCAAACCTGCTTTGGAAAGTACCTAGTTTCTTAGCAAATGCTTTTAAAATTCTTGTTGAGTCCATCATGGTCACTCTTACATTAAGTTCTTGAGAGCCTAAAAATCTAGTCTGTTCTACTTCTGTGTCCATTAATCTTGGGGATTTTTACACATCTTCCATCTTACTTAACAGCTTGCCTAAGGTGTAAATCAGAAGCAAAGAGAGGAAAACTGGCTCAGATATAAAAGGAGTTGGCTCAAATACTTTGCAAGAATTTAAACATATATTGAACTCAAGTTCAAATTTGTTTCTGAGAGGGCAACTAAATCTTTTTTAATGCCTGTATTTCTGCAGACCACATTTAAGGCAGTGATAGTGAAATAATGAAAGAACTTAATTATCCCTTTACCTTACCAGAAAGGTGTGGTACCTAAATTCCCAAATCAGAATCCATATTTCCAAGGCCATTCTACTGTCTGAGAGAAGTTTGCTAAAGATGGAAAGATGTTAACAACACTTAAAATGGTTGTAAAAAGCTTAGAAATCTCAAATT
Organism: Merops nubicus; assembly: GCF_000691845.1. Taxonomy (NCBI): domain Eukaryota; kingdom Metazoa; phylum Chordata; class Aves; order Coraciiformes; family Meropidae; genus Merops; species Merops nubicus. The sequence goes on along the minus strand of NW_008611882.1, from coordinate 8,513 downwards.
AAGTGTTTGCTATAGCTAAGTATAAACATGAACCTACACGATCATCCCCTGCTTTTATGGACCAAAAACCTCAAAGTTTTATTCCTTGCCAAAGGAAGGAAATATTTATTTAGCAGTTTTTCTGCAGCATTTATGTTCACAGTTACTTCATTATTACTGGCTTTTTAAGTCTCTAACTGTATTATTTCACTAAATGACTGCTACCTACTTTAAATACATAGACTGTAGTTGCAGACTATTTGCATTTTTACCCCACTACAGATTTAAGAAATCCATGTCTAATTCTGGCTCTGATGCATGGCTCCAGATATTGGTCTCAACATGCTGCAGTGACACTTAACAAGGTAAAATACCTTAGCTTTGCAAATGAAAAATTCACCATGGCATTAAGAGAAGCCCCTATCCTATGTTGAACAATAATGTTTAACAAGGTGAACTTAATAACAGGGACACTTGTCTCTGACTGTGTAGCTTCTGTTAAATATATATTCAGCATCACTGGGCCAGGAAGACTAAAAGGCCTAAACAAACAGTCTCAAGCTCTGCATATTTTGATTTTTAAAGTGATATTGCAAAGTTTTTTCACATCAAACTTTGACCTGTCTTGCATGTTTTCAAAAAGGAAATACTGGGAACATTTGAAATGCAAAGTTTCAGAAGTGCTAAATGGGATTATTGGAAACCAAAACTATTAAAAACCTGAGGGGTATTAACTAACACAGGATAGAGAAGACCGGGAAATTATGCATAGACCTGCACTGTGAGGCATGAAAAGGCTACATAGAATATTGTCCTTAGGTGCAAAGGCCTTTCCTCAGCTTCTCCCTGTGGGAGACAGTTTACTATGATTATTAAGCACAAAACCTTATACCCATGTCACAGGAACTGCTTGGCCACAAGTGTGTAGAGAAAATACTGTTATCCCACATGGGGTTTTGCAAGCTGACCTTATCACTTTAGCAATGAAGTCTATGAGATACAGAGCTTCCACAGGGTGATGGTGATGTATATACTTAATGTTCTTTGTACATTTCATTCTAATTCAAGGATGAGTTAATAAAACCAAAAACAAACTCACAAACCCAACCAACAAAAGAAGACTTTGGAGACAAATAGGTTGATTCACCTAAACTGTTGCTAGAATGACTTCACTTGCATGAAGTCAGTTGCTATCCCATTTCTGGTATTTAGGATCTCACACTGTTTTTATTAATAATCTGGAATTCCATAATTATGCTGAAGGTTACTCTCTCATTTCTTTTGTCAGGCTTACCTGTTGTCTGCAAGTTTGCCATTTCTACTTCCACGTCTCAGATTACCTTTCCATAGCAAATATGCCTGATAAGAAAAAGACTGCTAACTAACACATTTTGTTTCCTGAGGTTTTGCTTTACCCTTATCTTCTGCACTGTCACCTACATGGTCTAGTTCTCTTGATCAATCAAAAGAAGGGAACAATTTTCTCCACCAAACTTCTGAGTCTCTGGAGTGTCATATCTGGGATTATATCCCTCCCACTGTACCATGCAACAGCAGCAGAATCACTCAGTAGAGCTGCTGCATTGCAACGTGCCTCCATGCAGCACAAACCTATTTGATTAGCACCAGTATGTGACTAAAGGAAGACATATCAGGAGGTGTGGGCCAAAAGAAAGGAGAAAATAATAAATGTGATGAAAGCAAGAGGAAATGGGGACAAGACTGAGGTGTGAATGAAGAGGAAAACAAGCTAATGAGAAGAAAGCAAGAGTGACTGCAAGAGAAACAAAAGTTCTTCACAAGCATTCATCTGGGCTTTTTGAATTGCCATTCCCTAGTGCCTATTTTCAGTAGAAATTCCACACTGACCCTAGTTTCAGTACCTGTCTGTATTATCCCATGCCAGCCCACAGAGACTGGCTAGTATTCCTCTATGTCTTACACATTGAGCAGTAATGTTGAAGCACTAAAGTGACTTGAAGATCCAAAATCTCACCTGCAATAGTCATTCAAACGTTTAGTTTCTTAAATCCTGCTTGCCAGTTATGGAGCCTAATCTCCATAACCTCTTTGGACAAGAGGATAGAAATGATTTTTTTAAAAAAATACTTATCCTTTTTTTCCCTAATTAAGAATTCCATTGTTCAGTTTTCCTATAGAGATGATAATTTTTTACCCCATGTAGAGCTTTTTTGTTGTTTCCTGTGGTATTATCTATGTTGTGGATATAAACTTATCTCCCCCTTGCCCTATCAATTTTTTCCTGCTCAGCTCCACAGCAAAGCCATGACCTTGTGTCTGGGACCATTAACAATCAATTCCATGGTGGATCTGCCTCCAGACCCATCAAATGTTAGGAGATTCAGATAGTCGAGGAGGATTTGGAAGTTTATCTCCAGATACAGCTAGAATTTCTCGTATGGTTTCTATATTTCTGCCTGTGACCTCTGGGGAAGATAAAATGTTCAAAAATACAATGGAAAGAAATTACATAAAGCAAGTAATGAAGAGAAGTTGTGACAGTACTCTAGGACCCCTGAGGACACCACATCCCCATTGTCTTGGCTGTACTGGAAGAGCTTAGTGCTGTGAACAGCCTCAGTTCTCTATAAAGTCACATCTCAGGGATATGAATTGTCTTAATAGCCTTTTTTCCCCTCCTCGTGGTTGTATTACTAAGTGTTGCCTCCACATCTCCTCTCCTTAACAGTGACACTCCTCCCTCACATCTCTGCAGCATCTCTGCTTTAGGGAGAAGCCAGATCTGATCTGTAACCCATGGGTCTGGGACCTCTTCTCGTTTAGTCCGTTTTCATTTTTCCTTGCTACCTAGTGCAGCAACTGGTAACCTCCAGCCTTTCTGGTCTTTCTCATCTTTTCTCCATCTCTCTGCTCTTCAGATCGGTCTTCCGGCTGTTATTTTCCTTAGGTTACACTGTGTTGTTTTTCTCATCTTCTGGTCTAACGGTTACTCACTTTGCTGGCAATGCTCAGCTTCCATTTCTCTTAGCACTTTAAACTGCAGAAAGGAAAAAAAGATTCATGCAGTCTCATATAAACCTCCTAGCAGGTCTAGCAGGAAGCAATGCTGTGATGACACAATACTGTGCTGTCCTCCCACTCGAAATGAATAATGGGTCAGGCTGTTCGGTGGCTCTACAAGACAACTTACAGAAATAGTCATAACCTTCATCAGCTTTTCTGTAAAATTTGTAAGAAAGTGGTATGTCAGTACCGACTGTTCCAAAATCACAAGAGCCAGTGTTGCTCCCTATTTGAGACTTATCATTGGGCAGAATTTACTTTATATAATATGCTTTGCATATATGAATTAATGAAAATTGTTTTGGATGAGAAATGCAGAAGACCCATGAGTTGAGAATCAGGAGATGCAACTAGTCAGGACTGAAATGTTCTGTTGAGCTGTGTGTTTGATTATGAAGTGAATCAGACCCATTCAAGCAGGAATTGTTTTTAGTAAGTATGAAAAGTGGTGTATTGTGAGAGTAGTTTGAAGGGATGACCTTACTTAGAACAGTAGAGAAGTGGTAGTACATTTTTTAACTCAAAAATATCCAGTAGTAGCATAGCAATAATAGGGCTCAGTGGAACAGAAGATGGCAACTAGTCCTAATTTACACACATATGATAAACAATCATATTATATATAGAATCTATGTGTATGTTCAATTACTTCTTCATAAACAAATCACACCAACATAGTCATTTTCTACATTAGCAGGGAGACCTCCCCAAGTGAGAATGTAGAATCAACATGGGAGAAATTATTTTCCCTTGCTGACGTTTTTGATTCTCTGCAGCTCACAGAGTTTAAGGCTGAGCAAAGCCTCAATAACGCTATGCTGATTTGCAGATGTTGTGTACCCCAGTCATATATGCCTTGTGACACTCTTTGAGAAGTCTATGGCTCGAAGGCACATTTCACAGCTCCTTGCTCTCAGTCACTCACGCTGTAAGCCTGTGACTTCAAAGGGACATCTGAAAGGAAATGTTTGGAAAGAAATAAAAAAAAAAAAAGAGAAAAAGAATTTTTTTCCCCCCCATGCTCATGATTTAACAGGCTTAGGATAGTTGGGTACAACCGTTTCTCAGTGGGTTATTTTTTTCCTTCTTACTTTACAAAGACCACAAAAAGAAATCAGCAGTGAGGAAGAAAACATCTGTGTAACCTCAATCCAGATACTGTCATCCTAGAGTGGGCTTGTCAAAGAGCAGGCAAGTGACTTTCCATCTCTAAGTAGGCTCCTTCAGTCAAATTGGAATGATGTCCTAGATAGTGACTCTCAGACTTTTTCATATCAGGACTTTCAGCAGTGAAAAAATGAAAAAAAACCCATACTGCTCCCTGATGCATATCTGGTCATAAAGCAAATAAGAAAAATCTCTGAGGGCTGGTGGTGCCCTTTCAAACTGTGGACAACATCACTGAGATGACATTTTGTCTTGTTTCTGAGTGTAAATGAGGCTCAGTTCTAGACAGTCCATTACAAAGCTTTAAACATGTTATCCATAACATCGATGTCTTCCACATCCATGAAGTTCTGAATGGCTTTCATTAAGTTTCATTAAGTGTATCTTTTTGGTGTCTGTGTATAAGACTATGCTAAAGCAGGATTAGAACTTTTTTTTTACATTTTTTATGAGCTAATTTAGATCTTTTTGGTTTAGTCTATGATATGCAGTGCAATCACATTGAAAGTTTGATGCACTGAAAGACACTGAATAGTTAAAATTCAGACACTTGTTTGTAGAAAGATGTAATGGAGGGATTTGCAGTCAGGTTAATGTTTAACCTCTTAATCTTTCTAGTTGGAAAATGCCCTTTAAATTTAATTATCTGCTTCTTTACATTTACTACTTTGCAAATGAGCATTTAAAAATGTCAGTAATCTCTCTTTACAAAGATTTATAATAATTTTATACTCAGTCATAATGATGCTGGTCATCCTAAGCAAATGCCACCCAATCCGTCATGCCACTGACAGCATCATTTATTCTATTCTTAATTGCCTGAGGTTTGCATGTCTCAGACCATGTAATTCAAGGGATAGTGTACTTTCTCCTTTACCCCACCAGGTATTAAAATCAAATTTTAAGTGATTATTTTTTACATTAAATGGAGAACCTTTTAGTAACCCAGGTAGTAAAAATCTCAGTAACAAACTAGGGATGAGTGGCATTGTCCTGAGAAAAGACTTATTTCAGAAAAGTCCTAAATTATTAATGTTTTGACAAATAGGAAATCCATCTCAGGAAGTAGGCTAGTATGGATTCTACATAAGATGCAAACTATGTCAGTACGTTACCTATACTTTCATATCAATTTCTTAAATGTTTGGAAGAGCAGGCAATATTTTTTAATTTTCTGTGGAGGTCTGCTGTTTTTGAAAACAGTTGCCATTGTGACTGTTAGGTGCAACAGAAAGTTGAAAATTTTATTGGTTTAACTATGTGATGAGGATGGGGCCTGTAGGAATAGCTGGCAATGAAATATTTATTAACACAGCCCCCAGTGGTATCCAACACCTTGTCTCATAGCATCAGCTAACACGATCCAGGCTGACCACGATCAGCTAGGTGATGGAGAATGACAGCACGATTAGGTCAAGAAATAGCTGTCTATCTTCCCACTTCTCACACTTTTACACACAGGAACAAGAGGCTCAGTATAAGCCTGGGAACTCTTTGTTAAGACTGAAAGTGAAGACTTGTGCCGTCACTGCTTCATTTCCATTAATAATCTTGCTTATGCTCATAAGACCTGACAAAAAAGGATGTCTCAGTTTTCCACATAAAGTGGAAAGAGGAAAGAGACAAATAAATTTAAGAGGTGTGGAAAAACAGAGAACAGTTCCTTACATATTACACAAAGGTGTATTAATTCTTTCTTTCATTTTGTCCAAGGTAGGTATTGCAAATGTATAATCCATTTAGATCAAAGACAGTAAATTTGAATTACATCACCTATGCAAAGAAGATTGAGCATCCAAAAGCATTCCAAATAACGCAATTATATCTGGTAATTAGACTGTCTTTTCTAGCTAAACCTGTTGGGTTTTGTGATTTGCTTAATTCATAACCTATACTTCTGCACAATCTGTTTATAAACAAACACAGTAACACAGTTCATAGTTATTTTAAGCTACAGATTTGGGAGAGAGATTAAGACAACTGAATTCTTACACTTTTCTTTTTTTTTTTTTTTTTTTTTTTTTTTTTTTTTCCTGGGAGAATCTCTTCTTGCTGCATTGTAGTTTTCACAGGTGAAAGGGGTTTGTTGCTTTACATCTATGGACTGGTTTAGTGCTCCAGATAGTGAGAGACTGATGCAATTCACTTTGGACTAGGAAGAGCCAATGTACCTTCAAATCCCATGTAAATACACACAGACTTCAAACAAAAATAGAAATTTAAGTTTCAAGTTTTCTAACAAATTTGTCATGAACCTGCTGCACATAACTTGTGATACCTTCTGTTCTTTCAATACTGGGAAACAGGGTGATGTTTGAGAACTGGTAAATAGTGATCCAGTCTATTCTGATACAGAGTGTACTGTTTTTTTGGCTGAGAATAAAGACAATGTAGTAAAAAGAGGAAAAGCTCACAGGTTTCATACTTTTTCTTTTGCAATCTTGTGATGCACATTGTGCTTCTGTGGTCAGAAAGCTTTGATCTACTTGTATTTGTAATGATCAGTACAAAGTTAGCTTATGTAGGGAATATGGTTGAGGGAACCAAAAGTTTTGGTTTGGCAAAGCTCAATAAGGGAAATGACAGAAGGTTTTTCTCCTTCTGAAAAGAAAGTTCATAAAGTTGTTTGGAGACTTACAAACTGGCAAAAATAACAACATTAAAGATGAGGAATGCCAAGAAGTTTAGTTAAATATAACTTTAAACTTTTTTTTTTTTTTTCTAATAACACTTTAGATAAATGATTGTTAGGATGCTCATATGTGACTTTCTTAAGTCTATGAATTCAAGACTGCTCATAAAGATGTGATATTTCTTGTTCCTGGACAATCAAGACACAGAGGGTGGAGTTTCCTCACTTTCATTACCTTGAAGCCAAAGAAAGGGACTGTGATAAGTCTCCTGGAAGAAAAACTAAATGGAAGCTCCCTCCAGCCTCTAAAGGACATCTTGAATAAGAATTTACTATGAATAAGGTATGCTTGTCTCCCATTACTAAGGCAGGTTAAAACCTGTGTTGAGGTGTAAGAAATGTTTTGAACTCTTGTGAGTTTTTTTTTCTAAATGCTTTTGTCGGCTATGATAGGATCAGCCCATGTGATTGTTTCTTGCCAGCCTGAGTGGTTAACGCTTTTTTGACTCTGATGGGACTCTTTGAGTGAGAAAATGGTGATATAAGGCAACTACTTGATAGTGAAATTTCCTTATTTACAGGAGTCTTTTCTGTTTCCTTCATCACGAGTAACAAAGTCTGCCCTGGCAGGTACCCTGCAGTCGTCTCTGTGCCCCAGAAGTTCGCTCCTTGATTTCCACAAAATTCACGTTGAAGCAACATCTATTTCTCCCATGTCCAGCTCAGGCAGTACTTTCCATCACCAGCTCAGCCCTTGAGACTGCAGGTGCCTCAGATTGTGTATTTCCCCCCTGGACACTCTGTAACTGGGAGCCTTGAAGAAGGACCTTACTAAACAAATAGGCTGATGTCCACCTCTTCACATTAACACGGTTGGTTTTATCTTTGGGGACAGTGGGCAACTGCTGGATAACGATTTCCTTAAGGAAATGTTAGCTCTTGATACCTTAATTTAAATTAAACTTAATATGGTAAGCCACTGTCCAGTTTCTCAGAATTTATGAGTGAGTTTAAGCTGGGATTGTTTCTGGAGCTGATCGGCAGTGCCAAGCACAGCAAGGTCCTTGCCCTGTAAGAAGCCTTGTGCCATAATCAAGGTATCAATCAGGGAATCACTGTGTTCATAATAGGCAAGTCATAAAATCATAGCAAAGGTGTACGGAGAGATCTCGTCTCCAAAAGAGTTGTAAATGTACATGTACTTCTCTCATAGTTAGTTTGATTACAGTTCTTAAAAGCATCCATTACTTTTTTATTGAGTATTTCTGGAAGATTAGACTTTGTTTTCTGTGCACTTTCACTCAGACCATTACTAATATTGGGTGACAGTTACACCACTGATTTTCATTGTGGTAAACACATTGACTGGACAGAAGAGGCAAACTTAAACAGGTACCTGTGAGGAACTTTCAGTATAACCTAACCAGCATGTTGCAGTGCACCTCCTGGAGACAGAGGTTTCTGTTGCCTCTTTGTCCCCAGACATGGGCACACATCCAGAATTGTCCACCTTTCCCAGGTTGTGGTTGGCTTAGCCACCACAAGACCAATCCCCTAACACCCATTGGACCCCTGACCTGTAGGTGTAACAGACGAGACTGCTTCTTATTCTGCCTTCTGGTCCAACAATGATAGCTGGGCATGCCCCCCCCCACGGGGGTTTGGGGCACGAATGTTCTGGATGGTTCTG